>NC_057803.1:595027765-595136401 GCF_018294505.1 Triticum aestivum | reverse complement strand
CTCGGGGGCTTAGCTGCAGTCCAGTACTCGCCTAAGTTTGAAAAAATCTTACCGAGTGGAGAGCATACCTCCCACTCGGGAGCTTAGCTGCAGTCCAGTACTCGCCTAAGTTTGAAAAAATCCTACCGAGTGGAGAGCAGACCTCCCACTCGAGGGCTTAGCTGCAGTCCAGTACTCGCCTAAGTTTGAAAAAATCCTACCGAGTGGAGAGCAGACCTCCCACTCGGGGGCTTAGCTGCAGTCCAGTACTCGCCTAAGTTTTTAAAATCCTACCGAGTGGAGAGCAGACCTTCCACTCGGAGGCTTAGCTGCAGCCCAGTGCTCGCCTAAGTACGGAACACATCCCAATCCGCAAGGACGACGAGGTGCAAATCGACTGCTACCTTCTCCTTCGGAGCTGCACCACAAATACAAAGTTATTTTGAGTGAAGAACAAGTTCCACTCGACAGATAATTCATGAAGATATTCAACGATAAATCAAGTTCAGATAAGATCCAAAGGTCCTAGACCGCAGATCAAAGTACTCGAGCCTCCAGCTCGACAGAGTTTAACGGTTACAAAATCCACTCGGCATTCCGAGGCAAAGTTAAAGTGAAGCATAAAAGTCTTTATTGCTCAGGCGGAGGACTGGAAGGGGCGACGAACTCGTCCAAGTCGATCCCGTCTGCAATGCGAGTGGCAGCAGCAATGAAAGTCTCCATGAAGTCTTGAAAGTTGTGCTTCCTGGTATTGGCAACTTGGATGGCGGCAAACTTTTCTTCTTGCGCCTCCTTGCGGTGGACGCGGACCAGAGACAGAGCGACGTCAGCGCCACATCTAGCAGAAGATTACTTCCATTCCGCCACTCGACCTGGGACTTCATTCAGTCGAGTCATCAGGGACTCGAGGTCATTCTGAAGCGTCGTCCTAGGCCAGAGCGACGTGTCGATCTGCGACATCGCAACCTTCAACCGAGCAAGATAGTCAACAACGCCGGCAACATGAGATTCCAGTCGGAGCACGTTCATAGTAGCCTCATCCTTCACTGGAGAATTGATGGGGTCCAAGTCTGTCTCCACTCGACTAGTATCCTCTTCGAAGTTCTGGCAGAATTCTGTAAACACAATTCAAGGATAAGTCAGTGGCTCTACGCAGGTTTGGTAACTGCAAGTTAGTCGGGCCGGAGTAATTACCCTCGAGCATGACGAACAGCTTCTTGGCGAGTCCACCGAGATAAGCCTCCAGATCGTTCCTCTTCCCTGCCAGTTCACTTGCCTTGTCATTCAGAGCTATATTGCCATTCTTCAGACAGCTGGCCTCTCGATTAGCTGCGTCGAGAGCAGTTTTCAGCCTGGAGTTTTCCTTTTCAAGAGTACCGACTGAAGCCAGTTTTTCTTCAGCAAGCTTCGTTTTGTTCAGGGCCTCCTTCTGCGCTTCGTCAAGGTCTTGATCCTTCTTCTTCAGAGCCTCCTCCATTTTGTCTGCGAAACAGCAAGTGAGATCAACATCGAGGACGGCCAGAAAGAAAGTACAGTCGACAAAAGCTCACCAGCCATACCTTTTGCTTCGTCCCTCGCCTTCTGCAAGTTCTCCTGAGCAAGCTTCAAGTCAAGGTTCAGCTGGATCTGTTTGTTCTCCAACTCAGTGTAGCGAGCCACAAGTTTGCAGGATTTCTGCAAAAAATCAGTCGACAGACATCCAAGATAAGTTGCTTCCGAGTAACCAAGAGACAATGATGGCGTTTCTAAGACTACAGCCGAATCAAAAACATTCGACAGTAGTCTCGGGGACTACACCCAGTGGGTGCACTCAGCGTGCCCCCACTGGTTCGACCAAAAAAAATTGACTGCCCGCAGTCGACCGTGTACAGTTCCATTCGACATGGCCTGACCAGACTGAGTGAAGAAGTTCAGCTAAAGCAACACAATATAAAGACTACAGTCGACTGCCAGCAGTCCACCGTAGTCTCCGGGACTACACCCAGTGGGTGCACTTAGCATGCCCCCACTCGTCAAAAAGATTAATAGACACACCCAGTGGGTGTACAGATATAAAGATCTTCGGAAAAGAGATTCTTCAGATAGCATATCCTAATAGAACAAGCGGTGAATCGACTGACCTGGACATTGCTCTGAAGAGCTGAACTTGCGTCATAAGCTGCTTGGCTGGCTTCCCGAACCACCTTCACTTGCTCCATCATGATCCCCGCCTGGCATATAGCCTCTTTAGCGGCACCCACTTGGTCCTCAGGGACGTGGTGTGTGGCAAAAAGCGAAGGCGGATTTGCAGTCGACGTTGAAGGCCGGACACTCGTCAGAGGTTCAACGAAGGTCACAGAAGCCCGAGTGGTATCACCACCCTCCCGGACTGCGGCCTCAGGCGTCGGGGTAGTTTGTGGGGTCTTGCCAGCCGGCGCCCTCCTGTTCCTTCACGCCCTCAGCAGCACTTCGTCATCATCATCAGGGAGGTCAATGACATGAGGAGGAGCTACAAGAAAAATCCAATCGACCAGAATTATAAGAAATCGTCAGTCGACTAAAAGCAGAGCATCAGTAATCGTACCGGGGTTGGAGGTAACAGCGTCTTCCATCTCCTGATCATCGTCCTTGGTGGAGATCTCCGAGGTGGCAGCACTGCAAATTTCGAAAGTCAGTCAGCTTATTCAATGAGTCGACCAAGAGTCCGTCACGTTCGACAAAGGAAAACAAATTCTACTATTACCCAGAAATGGTGGGGACAGTCATCTTCATCTTGGGCAGAGCCTTGGGCGGCTTGGACGGCGTCGCGCGTGGGTGCTTGGGAGCTTTTTCTATCGGTGCTGGAGATGAGGTCCGAGGGCGCTTCGACGACTGCCCAACAAGGACAGTCGCCTTACCACGTTCCCGCGCAGGGTCGTGTGTAAGCTTGGATCGCCGTTCCGAGCGAGGAGGTTCGACTTCTTCCTCCTCCTCTTCACTGGAGTCGTCGTCGTCATCCCCCTCTCCTTCGCCGTCAGATTCCCACTCTTCTCTCTCGTCTCCACTTTCGCCTCCGCTCGCCTCTCCTTCCTCGGCCTGCTCCTGTGCTCCATTGGGTGTCGAGTACATCTCAGTAGTGGCCTAGAGGACAACAAACAAGACAAAAGTCAATCGACTGATCCAAAGAGAACAAATAAAGAAAGCAAGATCACAGTCAGAAACGCAAGGTCAGACCTTGTCCACTTCGTACGTTTGGTCGAGTGGAGGAATCCTCCTGGCTCCTTGGGGGTTGTCCTTGTTCCCTATGATACTCGACAGCCACCCTTCCAACATCTCGTCAGTGACCTCCTCTAGGTGAATCCAAGTGGTGTCTTCGAGACCCGAGTACAGCCACATCGGGTGGTCATGAGCCTGAAGCGGTTGGATGCGCCTCCGAAGGAAGACTTCCAACAAGTCCATGCCAGTCACACCCTCGCGGACAAGCTGAACCAATCGACCGACCAGCACCTTGACTTGCGCCTTTTCCTCTGGCGTCACATTCAGAGAGGCAGGTTTTTGTGCTCGATTCAGAGAAAAAGGGGGGAGCCCAGTTGACTGTCCTAGGGTCACCTGGTCTTTACAGTAAAACCAAGTCGACTGCCACCCACGGACTAACTCGGGAAAAGTGATAGACG
Source organism: Triticum aestivum (assembly GCF_018294505.1). Classification (NCBI taxonomy): domain Eukaryota; kingdom Viridiplantae; phylum Streptophyta; class Magnoliopsida; order Poales; family Poaceae; genus Triticum; species Triticum aestivum. Next base: position 595,132,790 of record NC_057803.1, on the reverse strand, counting down.
GAAAGGAACTTTTCCCCTCATCTGTATCGCCAGGCCCCCGCACAGCTGGATCACCTGCGTCCGTTCGTCACTCGACTTGGCCTTCTTGACCGACTGAGAGCGGCAAGTGAAGATGTGCTTGAAGAGTCCCCAATGGGGGCGGCAACCCAAGAAGTTTTCACACAAGGAAACGAAAGCAACAAGATATACAATAGAATTAGGAGTAAAGTGATGGAGTGCGCTCCGAAGAAGTTCAAGAAGCTCCGGAAAAAAGGATGAGGAGGCAGAGAGAATCCACGATCGATATGGGTGGTGAGGAGGACGCACTCACCATCAAGAGGCTGGGATTCGACTTCTTTCCCCGGGAGGCGCGCAGATTCGTGGGGAATGAATCCCCCCTTGACCAGGTCATCGAGATCATCCTGCCGAATCACCGACGGCATCCAGTCGCCCTGGATCCAATCCTTGAGCAGAGCAGTCCTCGAGGAAGATCCGCCCCGAGCAGACTTCTTCCCCTTCCCCTGCACCGCCGCCTTCTTCGCGCGCTCCAGAGCCGACGTCTTCTCCTTCACCATCGTCGCCGGCGAAGCTCGAACAGACCTACGGTGCCAAGGTGAGAGCAGAGGTGGCGGAGGATCTTGTGAAGGAAGGGGGAAAAGTGAAGGCGCACTGTTCGGGGGTCCCGAGCCGGCAGCTTATAAGAGGTCGCTTCTGAGTGGCTGACTAGTAGGCCCAGGCAATCCCGTCAAATCCCGCAACAGGCACGCGCGCGGTACATGGCGAAAAGGGTGGCGCGGGGATCGAGGAGCTTCCGTCCTATCCCATCCGATTACTGCGGCCGCCCCCGTCTCGCGCGCTTCCCGAAATTCAAATCCCGCAAAATCCGCGGGCCGCAGAACAACTCGTCAAACAGAAGATCCCTTTCACACCGTCACAAGTAAAGAAATTCACTCGACAAGAGGCCAAGAATGGATCAAGGCGACTGAAAGAAGTTGACGACGTCATCCGTCACAATTGATCCAAAACAAGACGTTCATATAACATGAAGAACCAGTCGGAAAGATCCCCAACTCCTTCCCCACTCGAACCTCGATCCATTCGGGGGCTAATGATGAAGCTATGCACCTAGGGTAGGGGCATGGACCTGTCCTAAGTACCCTACCCAAGGACATCCCTAGAAGAAGTCACCTTTCAATCGACTTGGAGGTATCCCACTCGACGGATTCGAGACACTCGACCACGAAGCAATCACTCGACGAAGATCCAACCACTCGACTGCCAGGAGATCTAAAGTCACCCTGCACGCAAACGGTCGGTCATTAAGTAGCTTTTATGGTCATCGTGGCACTTTATTAGGGGCATTACCAGTAACCCCCAGTCTTAATGTACTTTAAACCCTGCATTACTAAGGGCTGGAGGGGCCTGGCGAACTCTATATAAGCCACCCCCTCCTCAGTATCAAGGGTTCGCACCCCTGTTATTCATACACACATAATTCAGTCGACTGCCTCCGGGCACCGAGACGTAGGGCTGTTACTTCCTCCGAGAAGGGCCTGAACTCGTAATCCTCGTGTGCTTACAACTCCTCCATAGCTAAGATCTAGCCTCTCCATACATACCCCCCTACATCACTGTCAGAGTTAGAACCACGACAGTAGTCGCCGTGATCAACGGAGTTGCCGCGACCCTTGCCGCAGTAGTTGCCCTTGCCCCGGTTGGTGGTGTTGTTGTTGCCGTTCTTGTCCCGGGCGACGTAGTTGACGGAGGAGCCGCCGGATTGAAGATGAAGGCGAGCGGCGTTGTACTCGCATCAGCGTTTGAAGGCGGTGGCATGGGAATAAAATTCCCCAAGAGACATGCCGTCAAGACCAGTTGTGGAAGCGGTGATGAGCGGCTCGTCGCTGTCGAGGCCGGTGATGACAGCGGTGATGATGTCCTCATCATGCATGGCGCGGCCGATGGCAGCAAGCTGATCGGCGTTGGCGCGGATCTTGGCGAAGTAGTCCGCCATGGAGAGATTGCCCTTCCGTAAGGCCGCCATGTCCAGTTTGATCTCGACGATACTAGAACGGTAATGAATGTTGTACATCTCCATGACATGCGCCCAGATGGCCGGAGAAGTGTCAAACAGATGCACCTGCTGCAGGACTTCATCGGAGAGAGAGGCAAGGACATAGTTGAGGATGATCTGGTGCTGGCGGTACCAGTTGGCATACTCCGGATTGGGAGCGCGCACCCCCTTGTCATCAGGGTCCAGGAGCTTTGCAGGGGCTGGAAGGGTGCCGTCGACGTAGCTCGTAGCTCCGATGATGCACAGGGGAGGAAGAACCTGAGCCCTCCATAGAAGGAAGTTGGCAGTGGTGAGCTTGGCGGTGATGAGGCTAGCTGAGGGAGGAGGGACGACAGAGGCAGGCGGCCCGTCGAAGGAGGCGGGCAGGGAACGGGTGGTCAGGGCGGCGGAGGAGGAAGCGGAGGCAGTAGGAGATCCCATCGTGTGATTACGCGTGATGGCCTGATACCATGTGAAACGAGAGAAAGAGAGATTGTATCAGCACAAACAATACGGTGGTCTTGGGATGTTTATATATGGGTGCAGCTAGGGCATATATTATAGAAGTTATTACAGGAGATAAGTACAAATACTAACAGCCTCCTAGATCACAACACTATACAGTTTAACACCTTAACTAAGATAATCCTGACTTTACTGAACATGAATCATACTTATGCTTCTCTGCCAAATATCTTCACTACAATACCTTAACTCAGATAATCCTGACTTTACTGAACATGAACCATACTTATGCTTCTCTGCCAAATATCTTCACTTTTATGCGATGCACATGGAAATCCAGGAATGATTTTCTTTTCCAGAGAAAGAATGGATCTCCTTACCAAATCTTCATTCATGCACAGGCTCTAATCAACAATCTTGAACTTTGTCCGCAAGGCTCTACAATTAAATCTGAGAGATTGTTTGAAGGGGTTGTGATTTTTATAGATGCATCTTGAAAATGCAAGACAATCCCTGGATCGGAAGAACAAGAAGCTACAGGAAAAGAGATCCACATCCGAGATAACTCTAATGAAAGAAAGTGGCACATCATGATACAGGCTTCGACTTTACAAGAATCCTCGGTGTTTCAAGCGGAAGCAAAAGCTCTCCTCATGACGGCAAAACTTGCACAACTTCTGCACATCAACATGCCAATGTTCTTGACGGGCAACCATGTTCTAGCCAAAACAACAGTAGTAAGAAGTCTTGATCATCCTCTCCTCCACTGGAATGTCGGGGCTTATCTAGCTGGTTACTTTGGAGCCATTTCATGCTCTTCACAGCAGGTTTCCCATATCCCAAGAGAGCCCAATCAAGTGGCTCACAATTGTATAGAACAGGTGCTTAGGCGTAGCCTAAATCAACCTATCAACACATGTTCAAGTTCAGATCACTCTACACGTGAATGCCTTGTAATGTCTACTCTACAACATGTACATCTCCACAACTTTGTGCGCGATAGTGGAAAACGTCTTACCTCTCTCGAGGGACGTGGTTCATGTTATATAGGAGGGGGCGCGACCACCCTACGATCGTTATAGAGAGATCGTTATAGAGAGATTTTCCAGGAGAGTTTACTTGGGACAGAGGAGATAGGGATAGTTACAATTGTGAGATATTTGAACTGCTTAACAACCGAATCTACCTCTATCTATACTATGCGAATACCTCCTGGTTAGATCACCTGACGTGACATGCATCATGTTTAACACCCTCCCTTAATCACAACTTCATCAAGTTGAGATTATGCTTGAAGTCTTCAAAACTTCTTGTAGGCAAAGGCTTTGTGAATCCATCTGCAAGTTGGTCTTTGGAATGCACAAAGCGAATGTCAAGTTGTTTCTGAGCAACTCTTTCTCTGACAAAATGAAAGTCTATCTCTATATTCTTTGTCCTGGCATGGAACACTGGATTTGCAGAGAGATACGTAGCACCAAGGTTGTCACACCATAAGCAGGGAGCTTGTTTACTTTGTACACCAAGTTCCTTCAGCATGGACTGAACCCATATTATCTCAGCTGTGGCATTTGCCAATGCCTTGTATTCTGCCTCTGTGCTTCACCTGGATACGGTAGCCTGTTTATGTGCACACCATGATATCAAATTTGGTCCAAAGAATACTACAAAACCACCAGTAGAGCACCTATCATCAAGATAACCTGCCCAATCAGAGTCAGAGAATGCACTGACAAGAGTAAAGGGTGATTTGCTGAAGTTCAGTCCTAAGTTCAGAGTGTGCTTCACGTATTGAACTATACGTTTTGCAGCTGTCAAATGAACATTGGTAGGTGCATGAAGAAACTGGCAGACTTTGTTAACAGCAAAGGATATATTAGGTCTGGTGAGTGTGAGATACTGAAGAGCTCCTACCAGACTTCTGTATTTGGTGTTGTCCTCTTGATTCAAGAGCTCACCTTCTGCAAGAGATAATTTTTCCGAGCTGGATAACGGAGTAGATGGGGGTTTACATCCTTGTAACCCAGCCTTCTTAACCAAATCAGTTGCATACTTTTCTTGAGAGAGGAGAAGTCCATCTTTGTGCTGCTTCACCTCAATCCCAAGAAAGTAATGCAAGTCACCAAGATCCTTTAGAGCAAAGTCTGCACTCAAATCCTTAAGAAGTCCTCTGAATGTTTCATCAGATGAGCTAGTTACAATAATATCATCAACATATATGAGAACAAATATGCATGTGTTGGACTTGTTGTAGATGAACAATGATGTGTCAGATTTAGATGGAACGAAACCAAGTGCTTGCGTTTTCTGATAGAGGCGAGCATACCATGCCCTTGGAGCCTGCTTTAACCCATATAGTGCTTTATCCAGATTGCACACATACGAAGGAGCATTCTTACTCTCAAACCCGGGAGGTTGTTTCATGTACACTTCCTCTTCCAGAACACCATGGAGAAACGCGTTATGAACATCAAGCTGTCTGAGGCTCCATCCTCTAGAAACAACAATAGACAGGACAAGACGAATGGTGGCAGCCTTTACCACTGGACTGAAGGCGTCCTCATAGTCTATCCATATCTCTGTTTAAAACCTTTTGCTACCAGCCTAGACTTATAACAATCAATGGTTCCATCAGCTTTTCTTTTAATCCTGAAAACCCACTTGCAATCAATCAAATTTTTACCTTGTTGTGGGGGAACCAAGTGCCATGTTTTGTTTCTCTTCAATGCCATGTACTCTTCATTCATAGCTTTTTTCCACCTCTCATCACACAATGCTGCTTCAAGAGTGTTAGGTTCATCCGGTTCACCTATGGAACAAACCATACCATACTTGGTTATATGCTTGTAGTTGCCAGGTTGAATTACCCCTTGTTGCAGACGTGTGCGGCGTGGCTACTGAGCAATCATCTCTGTTGGCACAGAAGATCCAGCAGATCTCAAATCATTCGCAGCACCGGACTTCGAGGAGGATCTTGATCCAGCAGCGCCACCCAGCAACATCGGATTTTCTGCGGCTGAAGAGTGAAGTGGGGTGCCTGGAGTAGCCGCAGAAGATCCCAGAGTGCAGGCGTGCGACTCATCATCGCGTGATGATGGCGCATTCACTCGGGTTTCCACGCCGGTCGGACCGGTGCCAAGTCCCGCGCCCTCCCTGGACCGCGTGTCTTCGCGCTGCTTGTACATCACAGGTTGGGTGGCGTACCGTGCACCTCCTGGGCCACCCGGAGCCTGCCAGGTGGCAAGTGGCGATTGGCTCGGGACGGGACATCCGGCACAGCCAGCCAATGAAGCCCGTGTGTCACCCGTGGAACCGGCGTTGCGCGAATCTGGGGAGGCTGTTGCGCGCTCGCCTGTGCCTGCCTCGTCAAGGGCGGCGATCCCGAGGTGGATCTGATCCACTGCACCTAGGCGGATCCCGAGGAGGATCTGTCTCCTCCAGTGGAACACATGAAATATGGCCCATCCGAATTATTTTCAGCAGCATTTTTCTCGCGATTTTCTCCTGTTTCATCAACACAAAACTCATGCAGATCATTAGATGAGTTAGTCAATAATTGATCATCAATATTTTGTCCCCCTTGATCAAAACTAGTAAGATGAGGAGGCAAAAGGAGGATTTATTTTCGAAGAAGTGCGCCAGCATTAGGGTGGAGATCAGCGAACGGAAATTTTGTTTCATCAAATACAATGTCACATGAGATGTAAACACGACCAGTGGAGACATCTAGACACTTGACGCCCTTATGCTGAGCACTATACCCTAGGAAGACACACTGTTTTCATCGAAACATGAGTTTGCGATTGTTGTAAGGACAAAGATTTGGCCAACATGCACACCCAAAGACACGAAGAGATTTATAGTCAGGTTTGGTGTGAAGAAGGCGTTCTACCGGAGTTTCATTATTAATGACATGACTGGGTAGCATGTTGATAATGTGAACGTCCGTGAGGAATGCTTCATCCCAAAACTTGAGAGGCATGGAGGCTCCTGCCAAAAGAGTAAGGCCGACCTCAACAATGTGTTTATGCTTACGTTCAGCTGAACCGTTTTGCTGGTGAGCATGTGGGCATGATACGTGGTGAGAGATGCCAAGATTTTGGAAGAAGGAGTTCAACTTTTCATACTCCCCTCCCCAATCTGATTGAACAGCAATGATTTTGCTGTCAAACTTGCGTTCAACAAGAGCTTGAAAATTTTGGAAAACTTGAAACACATCTGATCTTCTTTTCAGAAGATAGATCCAAGAGAATTTACTGTAATCATCAATGAAACTCACATAATAAGTATGTCTACCAACAGAGTTGGGGGCTGGACCCCAAACATCAGAAATAATGAGTTGTAAAGGTTTGGTAGAAACACTAGTAGAAATAGGATATGGCAATTGATGAATTTTAGCTCGTTGACATGAATCATAAATAGTTTCAACATGACACTCACCAACAAACGGGAGCTTATTTTTCCTAAGAAACTTTTCAACTAAAGAAAAAGAAGCATGTCCTAAACGATCGTGCCATCGTGTGGACGTAAGCTTGATAGCACCATAAGCTTGTTTATTGAATCTTCTAAACTCCGGAATCAACGGGTAGAGCCCTCGAACACATCTACCTCGATAGAGAATTTCCCTCGTTGCCTGATCCTTGATAAAAAAAGAAATAAGGGTGAAACTCGAGAAAAACATGATTATCAATGGCAATTCATGAACAGAAAGAAGATTTTTATGTGCACTAGGGACATGCAAAATTTTCTTAAGATGAAGTTTACGTCTAGGGGTACGAAATATTGAGTGACCAAAGTGACGTATACTTATACCTTCTCTGCTAGCAGTATGGATTTGATCCTCGCCGCGGTATTTCTCCTTCATGGTTACCTTCTCGAGCTCATTGGTGATGTGGTTTGTGACCCCACTATCGACGTACCAATTTGTATCAACGCCATAGTGTTGGAAATATGCCCTAGAGGCAATAATAAATTGGTTATTATTATATTTCCTTGTTCATGATAATCGTTTATTATCCATCCTAGAATTGTATTGATAGGAAACTCAGATACATGTGTGGATACATAGACAACACCATGTCCCTAGTAAGCCTTTAGTTGACTAGCTCATTGATCAATAAGATGGTTACGGTTTCCTGACCATGGACACTGGATGTCGTTGATAACGGGATCACATCACTAGGAGAATGATGTGATGGACAAGACCCAATCTTAAGCCTAGCACAAGATCGTGTAGTTCGTTTGCTAAAGCTTTTCTAATGTCAAGTATCATTTCCTTAGACCATGAGATTGTGCAACTCCCGGATACCGTAGGAGTGCTTTGGGTGTGCCAAACGTCACAACGTAACTGGGTGGCTATAAAGGTACACTACAGGTATCTCCGAAAGTGTCTGTTGGGTTGGCACGAATCGAGACTGGGATTTGTCACTCCGTGTAAACGGAGAGGTATCTCTGGGCCCACTCGGTAGGACATCATCATAATGTGCACAATGTGACCAAGGAGTTGATCATGGGATGATGTGTTACGGAACGAGTAAAGAGACTTGCCGGTAACGAGATTGAACAAGGTATCGGATACCGACGATCGAATCTCGGGCAAGTACAATACCGCTGGACAAAGGGAATTGTATACGGGATTGATTGAATCCTCGACATCGTGGTTCATCCGATGAGATCATCGTGGAACATGTGGGAGCCAACATGGGTATCCAGATCCCGCTGTTGGTTATTGGCCGGAGAGTTGTCTCGGTCATGTCTGCATGGTTCCCGAACCCGTAGGGTCTACACACTTAAGGTTCGGTGACGCTAGAGTTGTTATGGGAAATAGTATGTGGTTACCGAAGGTTGTTCGGAGTCCCGGATGAGATCCCGGACATGACGAGGAGCTCCGGAATGGTCCGGAGGTGAAGATCAGTATATTGGACGAAGGGTATTGGAGTCCGGAATTGTTCCGGGGGTACCAGGTGATGACCAGCGTGTCCAAAAGGGGTTTCGAAGGCCCCGGCAAGCGTTGGGGGGGGCTTATGGGCCAAGGGGAGAGGGCACATCAGCCCACTAAGGGGCTGAGCGCCCCTCCCACCCCATCTCACGTAACCAGGAGAGGTGGGGGCGCCACCCCTAGGGCAGCCGCCCCTCCCGGCTTGGGGGGCAAGTTTCCTAGGGGGTGGGGGCGCCCAAACCCATCTAGGGTTTCCCCTGTGGCCGCCGCCCCTCCCCTAGGGAACCCTAGGGCGCCTCCCCCTCCTCCCTTCCCCTATATATAGTGAGGGAGAGAGAGGGAAGTCGCACCCTTCCCCTGGCGCAGCCCTCTTCCTCCTCCAACACCTCATCCTCCTCCGTAGTGCTTGGCGAAGCCCTGCCGGAGAACCACGAGCTCCATCACCACCACACCGTCGTGCTGTCGGAGTTTTCCCTCAACTTCTCCTCTCACCTTGCTGGATCAAGAAGGAGGAGACGTCTCCCAACCGTACGTGTGTTGAACGCGGAGGTGCCGTCTGTTCGGCGCTAGGATCATCGGTGATTTGGACCACGACAAGTACGACTCCATCAACCCCGTTCACTTGAACGCTTCCGCTTAGCGATCTACAAGGGTATGTAGATGCACTCTCCTTCCCCTCGTTGCTAGATTACTCCATAGATTGATCTTGGTGATGCGTAGAAAATTTTAAATTTCTGCTACGATCCCCAACAGTGGTATCAGAGCCAGGTTTATGCGTAGTTTCTATGCATGAGTAGAACACAAAGTAGTTGTGGGCATCGATATTGTCAATTTACTTGTCGTTACTAGTCTTATCTTGATTTGGCGGCATCATGGGATGAAGCGGCCCGGACCGACCTTACACGTACTCTTACGTGAGACTGGTTCCACCGACTGACATGCACTAGTTGCATAAGGTGGCTAGCGGGTGTCTATCTCTCCCACTTTAGTCGGATTGGATTCGATGAAAAGGGTCCTTATGAAGGGTAAATAGAAATTGGCATATCACGTTGTGGTTTTCGCATAGGTAAGAAACGTTCTTGCTAGAAACCTATAGCAGCCACGTAAAAACTTGCAACAACAATTAGAGGCCGTCTAACTTGTTTTTGCAGCATATGCCTTGTGATGTGATATGGCCAAAAGGATCTGATGAATGATATATGTGATGTATGAGATTGATCATGTTCTTGTAATAGGAATCACGACTTGCATGTCGATGAGTATGACAACCGGCAGGAGCCATAGGAGTTGTCTTAATTTATCTATGACATGCGTGTCAACATAAACGTCATGTAATTACTTTACTTTATTGCTAAAGCGTTAGCCATAGTAGTAGAAGTAATAGATGACGAGACAACTTCAAGAAGACACGATGATGGAGATCATGGTGTCATGCCGGTGACAACGATGATCATGGAGCCCCGAAGATGGAGATCAAAAGGAGCAAAATGATATTGGCCATATCATGTCACTATTTGATTGCATGTGATGTTTATCATGTTTTACATCTTATTTGCTTAGAACGACGGTAGCTTAAATAAGATGATCCCTCGTAATAATTTCAAGAAAGTGTTCCCCCTAACTATGCACCGTTGTGAAGGTTCGTTGTTTCGAAGCACCACGTGATGATCGGGTGTGATAGATTCTAACGTTCGAATACAACGGGTGTAAGCCAGATTTACACACGCAATACACTTAGGTTGACTTGACGAGTCTAGCATGCACAGACATGGCCTCGGAACACGGAAGACCGAAAGGTCGAACATGAGTCGTATAGAAGATACGATCAACATGAGATGTTCACCGTTGATGACTAGTCCGTCTCACGTGATGATCAGACACGGCCTAGTCGATTCGGATCATGTTTCACTTAGATGACTAGAGGGATGTCTATCTGAGTGGGAGTTCATTAAATAATTTGATTAGATGAACTCAGTTATCATGAACATAGTCTAAATTGTCTTCGCAAATATGTTGTAGATAAATAGCTCATGTTGTAGCTCCCTATTTCAATACGTTCCTAGAGAAAGACCAAGTTGAAAGATATTGTAAGCAATGATGCAGCTGGGTCCGTAGTCCGAGGAGTGTCCTCACTGCTACATAGAAGGCTTACGTCTTTGATGCACCGCTTGATGTGCAAACCCCTACAACATCGTCTGTGGATGTTGTGAACACCTGATAGACACATCCTGATGACTACATGATAGTTTAGTGCACCATACTTTACGGCTTAGAATCGGGATTCCAATGATGTTTTGAATGCCATAGAACATATGAGATGTTCCAAGAGCTGAAATTGGGATTTCAGGCTCATGCCCGTGTTGAGAGGTGTGAGACCTCTGACAAGTTCTTTTGCCAACAAGATGGAGGAGAATAGCTCAGCTAGTGAGCATGTGCTCAGAATGTCTGGGTGCTACAATCACTTAAATCAAGTGGGAGTTAAACTTCCAGATAAGATAGTGATTGATAGAGTTCTCTAGCCAATATCACTAAGCTACTAGATCTTCGTGATGAACTATGACATGCAAGGGATGGAGTTGATCCCGGAGCTGTTCGCGGTGCTTAAGACCGCAAAAGGTAGAAATCAAGAAGGAGCATCAAGTGTTGATGGTTTAACAAGACCACTGGTTTCAAGAAGGGCAAGGGCTAGAAGGGAAACTTCATGGATGGCAAACCAGTTGCCGCTCCAGTGAAGGAACCCAAGGTTGAACCCAAACCCGAGACTAAGTGCTTCTATTGTAAGGGGAACGGTCACTGGTAGCGGAATTACCCCAAATGCATGGTAGATAAGAAGGCTGGCAACTTCAACAAAGTATATACGTGTTATTAATGTGTACCTCACTAGTACTCCTGGTAGCACCTGGGTATTGGATACCGGTTCAGTTACTATTATTGGTGACTTGAAGCAAAAGCTACGGACTAAACGGAGACTGGCTAAGGGCGAGGTGACGATGTGTGTTGGAAGTGTTTCCAAAGTTGATGAGATCACCATCGCACGCTCCATCTGCCTTCGGGATTAGTATTGAACCTAGATAAATGTTATCAGGTGTCTACGTTGAGCATGAATATGATTAGATCATGTTCATTGCAATACGGTCATTCATTTAAGTTAGAGAATAATGGTTATTCTGTTTACATGAATGATACCTTTCATGGTCATGCACCCTATGTGAATGGTTCATTGAATCTCGGTCGTGGTAATACACATGTTCACGCCAAAAGATGTAGAGTTAATAATGATAGTACCACTTTCTTGTGGCACTGCCACTTAGGTCATATTGGCGTAAGATGCATGAAGAAACTCCATATCGATGGATGTTTGGAGTCACTTGATTTTGAATCGCTTGACACATGCGAGCCATGCCTCATGGGCAGGATGACTAAGACCCCGTTTTCAGGTACAATGAAACGGGCAAGTGACTTGTTGGAAATCATACATGCAGATGTGTGTGATCCAATGAGAATTGAAGCGTGCGGTGGATATCGCTATTTTCTCATCTTCACTGACGATTTGAGTAGATATAGGTATATTTACTTAATGAAGCACAGGTCTGAAATGTTTGAAAAGTTCAAGCGATTTCAGAGTGAAGTTAAGAATCATCATAGCAAGAAGATCAAATTCCTATGATCTGATCAATGAGAATTTCTGAGTTATGAGTTTGGCAAACACTTAAGACATTGTGGAATTGTTTCACAGTTGAAGCCACCTGGAACACCACAGGGTAATGGTGTGTCCGGACGTCATAAACGAACCTTATGAGATATGGTGCGATCTATGATGTCTCTTACCGATCTACGGTTTTCATTTTGAGGTTATGCATTAGAGACAACTACATTCACTTTAGATAGGACACCATCTAAGTCCGTTGAGACAACGTCGTAAGAATATGGTTTGGCAAGAAACCAAAGTTGTCGTTTCTTAATGTTTGGGGCTGCGATGCTTAAGGCTTCAGCCGGAGAAGCTCGAACCCAAAGCGGACAAACACATCTTCATAGGATACCCAAGGGTGACAGTTGGGTATACCTTCTATCTCAGATCCGAGGGCAAATTGTTTGTCGCTAAGAACGGGTCCTTTCTCGAGAAGGAGTTTCTCTCGAAAGAATTGAGTAGGAGGAAGATAGAACTTGATGAGGTTGTCGAACCTTTACTTCAACCAGAGAGTGATGCAACACAAAAAGATGTTTTCTGTGGCGCCTATGTCTGTTGAATAGGAAGTTAATGATAGTGATCATGAAGCTTTGGATCAAGTTGCTATCGAACCTCGTAGGTCGACAAGGATATGTACTACTCCTAAGTGGTACGGTAATCATGTCTTTGATATCATGTTGTTAGACAACAATGAACCTACGAGCTATGGAGAAGCGATGGTGGGCCCGTGTTCCGACAAATGGTTAGAAGCAATGAAATCCGAGATAGGATCCGTATATCAGAACAAAGTATGGACTTTGGTGGACTTGCCCGCTGATCGGCAAGCCATTGAGATAAATGGATCTTTAAGAAGAAGACGGACGTGGGCGGTATTGTTACCGTCTATGAAGCTCAACTTGTGGGAAAGAGTCTTTTCACAAGTTCAAGGAGTTGACTACGATGAGAATTTCTCACCCGTAGCGATGCTTAAGTCCGTCGGAATCATGTTAGCATTAGCTGTATTTTTCGATTATGAAATCTTACAGATGGATGTCAAAACAAGTTTTCTTACCAGTTTTCGTAAGAAAAGTTGTATGTGATACAATCAAAGTTTTGTCGATCCTAAGGATGCTAAAAGGTATGCTGGCTCCAGCAATCCTTCTATGGACTAGAGCAAGCATCTCGGAATCGGAATATATGTTTTGATGGAGTGATCAAAGCTTTTAGGTTTATACAATGTTTGCTAGAAACTTGTATTTACAAGAAAGTGAGTGGGAGCACTACAACATTTCTGATAAGTATATGTGGATGACATATTGTAGATCCGAAATAATGTAGAATTTCTGGAAAGCATAAACGGTTGTTTGAAGAGTGTTTTTCAAAGGAAGACCTGGATAAAGCTGCTTACAAATTGGGCATCAAGATCTATAGAGATAGATCAAGACGCCTGATGATACTTTCAAAGAACGCACACCTTGACATGTTTTTGAAGGAGTTCAAAATAGATCAGTCAAAGAAGGGGTTCTTACCTGAGTTGTAAGGTGTAAAGTTGAGTAAGACTCAAAGCTTGACCACGGCAGAAGAAAGAGGAAGGACGAAGGTCGTCCCCTATGCTCTTGTCATAGGCTCTATACGGTATGCCATGCTGAGTACCACACCTGATGTGTGCCTTGCCACATGTCTGGCAAGAGGGTACAAAGGTGATCTAGGACTGGATCACCAGATAGCGGTCAAAATTATCCTTAGAAGAATAAGGAAATGTTTCTCGGTTATGGAGGTGATAAAGAGTTCAACGTAAAGAGTTACGTCGATGCAAGCTTAACACCTATCCGGATAGCTCTGAGTAGAGATACCGGATACGTATAATGGAGCAACAATTTGGAATAGCTCCAAGTGGAACATGGTAGCAGCATCTATGATATGACATAAAGTTTTGCGAAATACATAGGGATCTGAATATGGCAAGACCCGTTGACTACAACCTCTCTCACAAGCATAACATGATCAAACCCAGAACTCTTTGAGTGTTTATCACATAGTGATGTGAACTAGATCATTGAGTCTAGTAGACTCTTGGATGTTGGTCACATGGCGATGTGACCTGTGAGTGTTAATCACATGGCGATGTGAACTAGATTATTGACTCTAGTGCAAGTGGGAGACTGTTGGAAATATGCCCTAGAGGCAATAATAAATTGGTTATTATTATATTTCCTTGTTCATGATAATCGTTTATTATCCATGCTAGAATTGTATTGATAGGAAACTCAGATACATGTGTGGATACATAGACAACACCATGTCCCTAGTAAGCCTCTAGTTGACTAGCTCGTTGATCAATAAGATGGTTACGGTTTCCTGACCATGGACATTGGATGCCGTTGATAACGGGATCACATCATTAGGAGAATGATGTGATGGACAAGACCCAATCCTAAGCCTAGCACAAGATCGTGTAGTTCGTTTGCTAAAGCTTTTCTAATGTCAAGTATCATTTCCTTAGACCATGAGATTGTGCAACTCCCGGATACCGTAGGAGTGCTTTGGGTGTGCCAAACGTCACAACGTAACTGGATGGCTATAAAAGGTACACTACAGGTGTCTCCGAAAGTGTCTGTTGGGTTGGCACGAATCGAGACTGGGATTTGTCACTCCGTGTAACGGAAAGGTATCTCTGGGCCCACTCGGTAGGACATCATCGTAATGTGCACAATGTGACCAAGGAGTTGATCACGGGATGATGTGTTACGGAACGAGTAAAGAGACTTGCCGGTAACGAGATTGAACAAGGTATCGGATACCGACGATCGAATCTCGGGCAAGTATAATACCGCTGCACAAAGGGAATTGTATACGGGATTGATTGAATCCTCAACATCGTGGTTCATCCGATGAGATCATCGTGGAACATGTGGGAGCCAACATGGGTATCCAGATCTCGCTGTTGGTTATTGGCCGTAGAGTTGTCTCGGTCATGTCTGCATGGTTCCCGAACCTGTAGGGTCTACACACTTAAGGTTCGGTGACGCTAGAGTTGTTATGGGAAATAGTATGTGGTTACCGAAGATTGTTCGGAGTCCCGGATGAGATCCCGGACATGACGAGGAGCTCCGGAATGGTCCGGAGGTGAAGATCGGTATATTGGACGAAGGGTATTGGAGTCCGGAATTGTTCCGGGGGTACCAGGTGATGACCAGCGTGTCCGAAAGGGGTTTCGGAGGCCCCGGCAAGCGTTGGGGGGCCTTATGGGCCAAGAGGAGAGGGCACATCAGCCCACTAAGGGGCTGAGCGCCCCTCCCACCCCATCTCACGTAACCAGGAGAGGTGGGGGCGCCACCCCTAGGGCAGCCGCCCCTCCCGGCTTGGGGGGCAAGTTTCCTAGGGGGTAGGGGCGCCCAAACCCATCTAGGGTTTCCCCTGTGGCCGCCGCCCCTCCCCTAGGGAACCCTAGGGCACCTCCCCCTCCTCCCTTCCCCTATATATAGTGAGGGAGAGAGAGGGCAGCCGCACCCTTCCCCTGGCGCAGCCCTCTTCCTCCTCCAACACCTCATCCTCCTTCGTAGTGCTTGGCGAAGCCCTGCCGAAGAACCACGAGCTCCATCACCACCACGTCGTCGTGCTGTCAGAGTTTTCCTTCACCTTCTCCTCTCACCTTGCTGGATCAAGAAGGAGGAGACGTCTCCCAACCGTTCGTGTGTTGAACGCGGAGGTGCCGTCCGTTCGGCGCTAGGATCATCGGTGATTTGGATCACGACGAGTACGACTCCATCAACCCCGTTCACTTGAACGCTTCCGCTTAGCGATCTACAAGGGTATGTAGATGCACTCTCCTTCCCCTCGTTGCTAGATTACTCCATAGATTGATCTTGGTGATGCGTAGAAAATTTTAAATTTCTGCTACGATCCCCAACACATAGGACCCATCAGCAGCCGCAGCAACCTTGTCATCATCTTGGGAGTCATCATCATCATCATCATCATCCTCATACATGTACCAGCAATCTTTTGTTGTGTGGACAGGTTTCCCGCAGATCTGGCACCTTGGAGTGTCGGGACGCGTCCTTTTGCTGCCGCCACGACCGCGACGACGGCCACTGCCGCCCGCGCGCTGAGGGGAGGAGCCGCGGCCGCTGTCGCCGCCGCTGCCAGATCGCCCCTTGTTGCGGGGAGTGCCGCCTGAACGGGAGCCGCCGCCCCGTCCACGAGACGCCATGTTGGCTGAAGACTTGAAGCCGCCGCCGCCGGACCCATGGTACTGGGCCATGCGTTGGTCGAAGTTGGAGAGCATGGCGAAGAGCTCGTCGAGCGTGACGAGGGTGATACGAGCGTCGAGGGCAGACACCAGAGGTTGGTAATCCGCATCTAACCCATGGATGATGTAGGAGACAAGCTCATCATCCTGGATAGCCTTGCCCGCCGCGGCGAGCTCATCTGCATACCCCCGCATAGCAGCAAAGTAAGAAGCAACCGAGAGATTGCCCTTCTATGCGTTGATGAGGGAGGTGGGGATGTTGTTGATGCGGCTCGCCGAGTGTGACAAGAACATGGCAGCAAGCGTCGTCCAGAGCGCGCTCGCCGTGGTGACCGTGGTCACCGTGACCAAGACCTCCTTTGTGAGGTTGGCCAGCAGGAAGCCAAGGACCTGCTGATCCTCCCGGACCCATATAGGGTGGAGAGGGTTGGACGATGAAGTCTCCTTGTCCACTTTGGTGGTGATCAGGAGCTTTGCAGGCTCCGGTGTGGCGCCGTCGACGTAGCCGTAGACGCCGGCGCCGCGCAGTTGAGGTGTGATCTGCGTGCGCCATAGCACATAGTTCGTGCGAGACAACTTCTCTGTGACCTGGCTATTGAGTTTGGGAGAGAAGGCACCGGAGGAGGAGGAAGACATGGCTAGGATAGATGGATTCGACAGAAGTTTCAGATGGGAAAAGGAAGGCTCTGACTACCATGTGCGATAGCGGAAAACGTCTTACCTCTCTCAAGAGACGTGGTTCATGTTATATAGGAGGGGCGCGACCACCATACGATCGTTACAGAGAGATTTTCCAGAAGAGTTTACTTGGGAAAGAGGAGATAGAGATAGTTACAATTGTGAGATATTTGAACTGCTTAACAACCGAATCTATCTCTATCTATACTATGCGAATACCTCCTGGTTAGATCACCTGACGTGGCATGCATCATGTTTAACACTTTGTACTTTTAGCTGCCTGGTGCAGTTCAGCCGAATGAAAATTTGGTGCCACTGACGCCCTAGTTTGTTAAACAAAAAAAAGAATGCTTCTTAAAATGACTATTTAACTAAACCTTTTTTGCGGGAAGATACTAGAGTGACGTCAATAGGAATGTATTTAAACGTTGAGATCCAAGCACCTAGAGTAATGATTTAGATTAGAAGGAAACTATCACTTCAAAAGCCAAGAAGAAGAAGAAGGGGCCTAGCTGCAGCCAACCCGAGTTCATGCCTCGGCTTCGACGCAAGGTGTTCGCGGAGTTTTCTTAGGAAAAAAAGCTAATGAGGATTAACCCTTTGGTTGGTCTCTTTTTTAATAAAGTCTAGAAGAAATGTTTTTTTTCTTTTACATAAAAAGTTTCTCGTGGGGAGGCTCTGTTTAGAGGCCGGGTAGGCAGTGCGTACGTCTCTTACTGGAGTCACGGGACGCTCTCGTCGGGTTGTCCGTAGAGCGTCTAGGTGCTCTGTACGAAGCACCGCACCGCAATCCACTCAAGCAGCTCCGTCGCTCGGCGCCGCCCGCCGCGAGCAAGAGCACGCCCCGACAAGCGACGCCCAAGCTGGCCCGCACCTCGCCGGTGGCGCGATAAGCACGGCCGCGCGACGTGGCCACCCGCCTCCCCGCTGGCACGCAGCTCGCCTCCACGTAGCCGCGCCACCGCGCCACGTACAGCGGCGCGCGCGCTACAAATACGGTGCCACAATCTCCACATCCCGGCACAGTCACACACACAGAGCTAGCTAGTTCAACCATGGCGACCAGAGGCAGAGCAACCATCCCTCTCCTCTTCCTCCTGGGCACAAGCCTTCTCTTCGCCGCGGCTGTTTCGGCCTCCCATGACGAGGAGGAGGACAGGCGCGGTGGGCGCTCGCTTCAGCGGTGCGTGCAGCGGTGCCAGCAGGACCGGCCGCGGTACTCTCATGCCCGGTGCGTGCAGGAGTGCCGGGACGACCAGCAGCAGCACGGAAGGCACGAGCAGGAGGAGCAGGGCCGCGGGCATGGCCGGCACGGCGAGGGGGAGCGTGAGGAGGAGCAGGGCCGTGGCCGTGGGCGGCGCGGCCAGGGAGAGCGTGAGGAGGAGCAGGGCCGTGGACGTGGGCGGCGCGGCGAGGGAGAGCGTGATGAGGAGCACGGGGATGGCCGGCGGCCGTACGTGTTCGGCCCGCGCAGCTTCCGCCGCATCATCCGGAGCGACCACGGGTTCGTCAAGGCCCTTCGCCCGTTCGACGAAGTGTCCAGGCTCCTCCGGGGCATCAGGAACTACCGTGTCGCCATCATGGAGGTGAACCCGCGCGCGTTCGTCGTGCCGGGACTCACGGACGCAGACGGCGTCGGCTACGTCGCTCAAGGTACTGTCCATCTTGTACACGCACTGTTGCATGCAGCATGCATCTGCCAGAGTGCCGATCGATGATAATTAACGTGCGCATGCATGCATGCAGGCGAGGGGGTGCTGACGGTGATCGAGAACGGCGAGAAGCGGTCCTACACCGTCAGGCAAGGCGATGTGATCGTGGCGCCGGCGGGGTCCATCATGCACCTGGCCAACACCGACGGCCGGAGGAAGCTGGTCATCGCCAAGATTCTCCACACCATCTCCGTCCCCGGCAAGTTCCAGGTAATTAAGAAGTTGATGCCGCTCGAATCCCCCATGTAGATATCCTGGCCGACAATGCACTGACTGGCTGACTGACACGTGGATACCCCATGCAGTATTTCTCGGCCAAGCCTCTCCTCGCTAGTTTGAGCAAACGCGTGCTCACAGCGGCGTTAAAGGTACGTACCAACTTACATGCATGCACGAATTAATAGATAAATTTCTCTTGTTTCTTCACTCAATCCATTTACACAATTACATCCATGGACATGGACGTGAACGTGCAGACCTCGGATGAGCGGCTGGGTAGTCTCTTGGGCAGCCGCCAAGGCAAGGAGGAGGAGGAGAAGTCCATCTCCATCGTCCGCGCGTCAGAGGAGCAGCTCCGCGAGCTGCGTCGCCAGGCGTCCGAGGGTGACCAGGGCCACCACTGGCCTCTCCCCCCGTTCCGCGGCGACTCGCGCGACACCTTCAACCTCCTGGAGCAGCGCCCCAAGATCGCCAACCGCCATGGCCGCCTCTACGAGGCCGACGCCCGTAGCTTCCACGCCCTCGCCCAACACGACGTCCGCGTCGCCGTGGCCAACATCACGCCGGTACGTCACCACGCTTAATAATTAGGCTCCTCGTCTCGTCGACCGGCGATGGCACTTGATATCGTGATTTGTCACTCAACTGTTGCTTACACGCATGCATGTGTCGATCTGCAGGGTTCTATGACCGCGCCCTACCTGAACACCCAGTCGTTCAAGCTCGCCGTCGTGCTGGAAGGCGAGGGCGAGGTGGAGATCGTCTGCCCGCACCTCGGCCGCGACAGCGAGCGCCGCGAGCAAGAGCACGGCAAGGGCAGGTGGAGGAGCGAGGAAGAGGAGGACGACCGGCGGCAGCAACGCCGACGCGGGTCCGGCTCCGAGTCGGAGGAGGAGCAGGACCAGCAGAGGTACGAGACGGTCCGCGCGCGGGTGTCGCGCGGCTCGGCGTTCGTGGTGCCCCCCGGCCACCCGGTGGTGGAGATCGCCTCGTCCCGCGGCAGCAGCAACCTCCAGGTGGTGTGCTTCGAGATCAACGCCGAGAGGAACGAGCGGGTGTGGCTCGCCGGGAGGAACAACGTGATCGCCAAGCTGGACGACCCCGCCCAGGAGCTCGCCTTCGGCAGGCCCGCGAGGGAGGTGCAGGAGGTGTTCCGCGCCAAGGATCAGCAGGACGAGGGCTTCGTCGCCGGACCCGAGCAGCAGCAGGAGCATGAGCGCGGGGACCGCCGCCGTGGTGACCGCGGGCGCGGCGACGAAGCCGTGGAGGCGTTCCTGAGGATGGCAACCGCCGCGCTCTGAGGCGGCAAGGCCGCTGTTGTTAAGTGAATGTGTGAGCTGGAGCCCGTGCCATTTGAGAGCTGAACTTGTATGTGTGTGTAAGTTTGTCAGTACGCGGGAGTAGCATAAATAAGTCGTGGCACGGGCTCAGTACGATGATGTAAGTTGCGTACCTACCTTCTACCAAGGCATGCATGCCCAACATAAATAAACACAAGGGCGTTGCGCCTCTTTTTCAGTATTTTCCTGTACTTTAGTTACATGCAAATCATCTGAAAAATGAATTTTCCGGCACTTTAGTTACATGCAAATCATCTGAAAAATGATTTTTCCTCCACTTATTTACATGCAAATCATCTGAAAAATGAATTTTCCTCCACTTTAGTTACATGCAAATCATCTGAAAGAAGAATTTGTGTCGTGTCTCTCAGAGAACCAAAAAAAATTAACTTTCTCTTCCTCGACAGGCATGGGTTTACTTGTAGTGAGGTATGGATTTGGTTTCGCGAGAGGCATATTCGTCTCTCTTTCGGAAAAGAGAAAAAAAAATGACTGTTCAATTTTTTCGTCAATTTTTTGTTAAGAAAGTACGTCAATAGTTTTAAAGATCTTGACGTGAGAAATTGAAAGATGAAAACGGTGTTTTAAAGATCTCGACGTTAGGAATCGAAACAGTCCGGTCCGAAATTTGACACACGGTTCAAGAGATTGAACATTTTAAATAAAAGTTTTCGGGTAGATTGAACATTTTAAATAAAAGCTTTCGGGTTATGACAAGGAGCGCACATGCGCTGTGCTATTTGTGGCATTCTGAGATGCTATTTGTGGCATTCTAAGGAGCGTACATGCAGTGTGCTATTTGTGGCATTCTGAGATGTGGGAGAGAACTTTGCAAAGATTACTTCTTAATTAGTGCCTATGGCGAGAAGTTTGTGGGGCGAAGCTATATCTCGCTTTTAGCGAGCTGCATTAGAGCATAGCCTCAAGCGCGAGATGGTTAGGGCGGCCCAGGGTCCTTAGTTTTTCTCCTCTGTTTTTTCATTCTTTTTTATATCTTCCAAAAGAATCTAATATATATATATATATATATATATATATATATATATATATATATATATATATATATATTACAAAACTAAAGTTTACTTAAAAAGTTTAGAACATTGAGTTTTAAAATACTAAGCTTTGTAAATTATGTTGTTACCGCAGTTTTAGGAAATGTAGATAACTTAAGAAAAACTGTCTCTTATAATGAAAAAATGTCCTGTGTTTCAGAAAAAATGTATGCGATAATTTTTAAATGTGTATACAATGTAAAAAAATGCGTGCCTAACGTAAAGTCCAAACGGTATGTAACACTCCAAAGAAAAAAATTCTGGCAATTGAAGGAATGTCCGTGACAATTAAAATAAATGTTTACACAATTGAAAAACAATTCTCGCATAGTTCAGAAAAAGTACTTCCATTAAAAAAATGTACATGATGTTTATAACGAAGAAAAGCAAAGTATAATGAAGAAAGGAATTATAACGAAGAAAAAAGGTTGTAGGTTCTTCTTTGACACCTACAGCTCAACCGTTACGAGCACACAGAAGCACCTCTGAAAGAGCACATGAACGCGCCATCACATGAATGAAAAGCAAAGAAAACCGAAGAAAAAGAAGAAAACCAAGAAAAAAACAAAGTATATAATGAAGAAAAAAAAGTTGTGGGTTCTTCGTGGACGCCTACGGTTCAACCGTTATTAGCACAGAGAAGCACCTCGGAAGATTCACATGTACATGGTGTTTTTAAAAATATTCATGTGATGTGCTGAGGCTGGCATGGCCGCTGTTGAGTGGGTGTGGTGTGCTGGAGCCTGTGCCGTTTGAGAGCTGGACTCGTGTGTTGCGTGTACTGTGTAGTGGTTCGTACGTATGCGTATGCGGGAGTAGAATAAATAAGAGTGGCACGGGCTCGGTACGATGATGTAAGTTTGCCAACCTACCTACTACTGCCAAGGCATGCCCATGTCAATACATAAATAAATACAAGGGCGTTGCGCCTCTTTTTCAGTACATTTTCCTCGTGGCCAAGAAAGAGATAACGTGTACCATTAGTCACACAACAATTAGTCCAGTTTAGCTACCTATCAGTCAGCTGAATTTGGGTCATTCAATTTTGAATGGAAGTTCAAATTCAGTCCAGTCAATTTTGAATGAATGAAGAAGAAGGAGGGGCCTCGTCGGAGAGAAGGCCTCGCCGAAGAGAAGCAAGGGGCTCACCGGCTTCACCCCATTACCTATCTTAGGTTCAAGGTGTAGGCGATGATGGGGATCCGTCGGAGAGAAAAAAAATGAACGCGGACGGGGCTAGAGAGATGGTCGGGGCGACGGCAAGTGACGGTTGAAGGAGGTCGAGGGAAGGGAGGTGTGGACTTGGCCGTGGGCGGATGAGGCAGGCGGTCCGGTTGGTGGTTGTGGGTGGTTCAGATCGAGATGAGAGAGGAAGAGGATGAACAGTATTTTCAGAGATAGAAGAAGAAGATCTAGATCCGGCCATTCCTTTGCATGCAACAACAGGAAACAAAAACAAATTTAGTCGACTGGTCCCTAGTCATTTCCCAATTAGTCATACAACAACTTATGAGAGATGAGTTCATGCTCTGCCTTTTATTAGTCATTTTGTATTAGCGGACTGTAAACCTATTAACATGGAATAAAACTCCTTTTTTCTTCCAAAAAAAACTTATCAAGATGAGTACTTATGTCACACAGCTCTTAAAAATTTGCAAAGTGGCCAAGGGAATTTGTCTTTGGTTCCCATCCTCCTTGAGTTCGTCGATTTCTGCCTTTCTTTTTACGACGGTGGGGTTAAAGTAACTTCTGCTGATTCAGATCTATTCAAGATTTCAACGGCACGAAGAATTTCGGTTGTTATCGATGGCACGAAAAAAATTCCTATATGACCCGGGTCGCACGCCTCCGGTCGTGAGACCTTCTCCAGCGGGTGACACGTGACAAAACGAATCTCAAAGCAATTAGATGCAAATCCCCTTGTCCTTTTTCTCTAGCGCCACACTCTTCTAATTATGAGTGCTCCGTCCGTTCGTCATCGACGCTGTCGCAACTCTCCTGCTTGTGGAAGCACTGGGCGCTCCCTCCCCGCTACTCTCCCCCGCCGTCCGCGACAGCATTCCTCAGAGGCCCGTCGGCTCCTCTGCTTGTTGCGTCCATGGCAACCCTCCTTGGCGTCCCTGCTGTTCCTCACGCAAGGGTCACACAAACACAACCACACTCATACAGATTCTAAGCTGAATTTTTTCTCCCAAATTGTTTGGTTGATTGATCCACAGCCACAAAAATTGACTTAAAATCCATGCAATATTTTCTTTGTGAATGAAATCCATGCAATTTACCCTCCAAAGAGTTGAAGCAGATATTGTTGCTCCTCCCCACGTAGGGAACGTTGTGCGGTGGTTAGAGACGATAGAAAGAGACGGGAAATGAGGGTGGAGTGCCAACAGTTCCACCACATAGCTAGCGGAAGAGTTGCGGCGGCGGCGAGGACCTACAGCGGCATCGCCGTCGGAAGCAGGCGATGCCGGAGAATGAAATATTTGTAGAATGGTGGATTGGTGATAAGGTCATATACTTTGAGATTTGTTTCATAGAGTTTCACCATCTTTTAGAATTCAAATTTGAAAACTTGCCAAAATATATTCAAGAAAGGCCTTGCTTGATAGCCCTCGCCGCAAGGAACACAAATATGCAAACAGATAGTAAAATGGGACTTTGGGCTCAAAAGATTATGAAAAAAGCATGGGTGGGCATAGCACTATTGCATCAACTTTTGGGGTGAGGAGAGAGGTTTCAACAAAAGGATAAAATGGTAAGAGTGATACTGCAAAAAGTGACTGCTTGACGTGACCCAACACCAACACAAATTTGCATGCATGAATTTGAATCTCCCCCCTCCAGTTCCATGTGGCTCTCCGGAACATCGTGATGAAGGGATTGATCAGAAGCTAGCATCAAGCAATTAACCGGGATCGAATCAAACCGCACCATCTATTTTGTCCTGGCGTGGAAAACAACATGGCAACAGAAAGCTGCAGCAGGCTCCCCGTGAAAAACAAATTAAGCAAAGACAACATGCAAGAGGCATTTCATTCAGAGCCGAATGAAAGCTACAAACTGTTGCTGCACAAATTTGAAGAGATGAACATGTAAAGCATATGCATATGAAGAATCATCACATCATTAGCAGAAACCAGAACTGCATCCGTTCTACAGTTCAAATTAAGCAAAGACAAGATGCATGCAAGAAGCATTCATCCATAGCAGAACAAAAGAAAGCCAAACTGCTGCTCCACAAATTCAAATGGGGGAAACAGAAATAGATCGAGCATGAATATAACTGAAGAAGCATCACGTCATCAGCAGAACGCAAAACTTGATCCATTCCATTCAGATCATATCGATCGATCACATAGCAGTGGTTCATCTGACCAGAGGAATCGCAAAACCCAATGATGTTCTCCGCGACCACGCAAACACGGTGGACAGACAGTACTACTTGAGACCAAAACTAGGCGACCGAGGACACATGAACATACTGCTGCTACCAGACACTACTACTACCAGGACGCTACGATCGACAACAGAAATCTCGGGACGCGATCAAAACCCACCGTCTTCTTCTCAATCGGACTGCAGAAACGAACCTCGAACGGCGACAAGCATGAAACGGAACAAGACGACGAGCATTCTACTGCAACTGGACGGACCATGGCCTCGGGGTCGGCGACTCAGAGGATGATGTAGAGGCCGAGCATGGCCGTGGCGACGAAGAAGAAGGCCGCCTTGGATGACGCCGTGGGCGCGGCGGAGTGTGGCGCCTGGGGCGGCGGGGCGATGGCAGCAGCGGGCGCGAGCGGGGAGGTAGCCGCCTGGGCGGGGGCGGCCTTGGCGTGGGGAGCGGCGCCGTCGTGTTCCTGGGACGGCGGCGGGGACGACGGCTTGTCGCTGGACGGCGGCGGCGGCGGTGGTGCGTCGTCTGCGAAACAGATCCAAAGCCAAAGCACACGTCAGTATGCAGACACAATCAGTTAATACGGAGCGAGATGCGGGCGAGAGGGAGAGGTACGCACGCGCTGGCTGCTTGCGGCGAGGTGCGGTCGACGGTGGCGGGGGCGGGGGGCTGCTGACGACGGCGGCCGGGGGAGCGGGTCCTGCGTCCAAAATCCACAGTAACAACAGCAACCAAAGTTAATGATTACCAGCCGTTCGTCCGTATTTCATCAAAAGTAAACAAAACTGGAAAAGAAGTAGGAGGAGGTGACGACGTGCGCAACAAGAAAAGAGACACGGTGGCAGGCAAGATAAGAGACACGGTGGCAGGCAACAGACCGATTCTGCCAAAGCTGTGAGACAGCCAGCTATCTGCTGCTGCTCTGCCAATAGGCGATCCATTTGATTTGACCCAAACCTTTTTTCATGAAAGAGGAAGGCTACGGAAACCGCATGCGAAAAAGCAGTGCCCCCAGAGGATCAACATGGAAATGTTTGGCAAAGGAGGCAGAGACGACGCACTGCAGAGCCAAAAGCACGGCAGGCTCTTGCTCTGCCTCTGCCCTCGGTCGATCAAACAGCAAGAGTTCTCAGTTTTGACCAAGCAAGGCGACAAACAAGGCAGAAGATACCGCAGAAAGCAAAGCTGCGTTGCGGTTTGACACAAAAGTGCTATCACGAACGGGATGGTGCAGGCGATGAAACGCTGTAGCAGGAAAAGTATCTCGACGATGGTCGGCACAAAATAAGAAGAACGCGTCCACATGTCTACTACTACTGCACGATAAACCCAGCCAAAAGGAAGCAGGCAAATACCATAGTCGAACGACGGTAGATAAGGTAACTCGAGCAACAGACTCTGCATCTGCGTACGGCGCTAGATCCATCTTAACTCGCGGGAACAAGCACAGATCTCAAATCGATGAAACAATCGCGAGCGGCACATGCATCCTACGATGACGAAATACTCAGAGTAGACCCTAAATCGCTCCGTGTATCTCAAGGTACAGCGGTATGAAGCTAGCCAGGCCGCGCGCGCTGCGCAGGTCGCTCGCCACGGGAGACGGCGAGAACCCGACGCCGCGCGCCGTGCCAACAGATCCGGCAGAACAGCAAGGAAACCAACGCAAATCGGAGCGCTAGCGGCCCGAGAGGCCATGGAACACTACGTACTAGGCAAGCAGGAAAGAGAGCACAGAAAATCTGCACGTAGACAGAGAGAGGGAGGGACGGAGGGCGGTGAACGTGCGCGTACCTTCGCAGGCGGCGGCGAGGTGGGCGCCGCCGGGACGGAGGCCGCCGCAGGAGCTGTAGAGCGTGAGGAGGTGGGTGGCGTTGAGGCCCGCCATGACGAGCTGCGGCTCCGCGGCGACGCGGCAGAGGCAGGGGACCCCGCCGCCGAGGTCGACGGCGGCGACGACGGGCTCGCAGCACTGCGCGGTGGGCATGTCGGGCGCGCAGAAGAGCGCCACCTGCGTCGCCAGCAGCGTGGGCTCGCACGGCGCCCCCGGCTGCTGCCCGAAGGCGGCCGCCGCCGCCGGGAGCAGCGCGGCGAGCAGGCCCGCCACCAGCAGCAGGCGGCGGGATCTCTCCATCGGCGGGGTCGGGCGGGGTGGTCTCTCTCTCCCTCGCTCGCCCGCTAGGGTTTTGGTGGAGTGGTGGTGGTGCGGTGGTGGGACGGAAATGGAATGCCGGAGGGGGAGCGGGTGAGGGGCGGGTTATATAGCCGGAGGAGCCGTGGACGCTAAGGCAAGCGGGTGGCGGGCGCGATCCTGGGCGTCGGTTCGGGTGGGGCGCGGCCAGCTGTCCGCGCGGACGGCCCGGATGCGGCCGCGCAGGGTGCGAGGGCACGGCACGTGAGCTGGCTGGGGGGGGGGGGTGGCCTCTCTCGTGCTCCTCTGGCACTAACCGCCTCTCCTCGGGATGAGAGAAAGTGTTTTCCGTTTTCGATTTTTGAAATTCAAATGAAATGCAGTGTGGCGTCGTCGGGAAGGAAAATATCTTCGCGCGCCAATGTTCGTGCTTCGTGCTGATCTGATCAGACGGCTCTGGGAGCTTGTGGAGTGTTCTGGAAGGCTCCAGAAGTCACCAGACCGACGTCGGGTTCCCGCGGGGAGCGATTTTGGCATTGGATTCCCGCGAAAACTAGTACACGGCGGGTGTTGCCACAGCGAGGCCCGTGTACTGGTAGCGGTCCATGAACTGACCTCCTTCTCTTTCACGAAGAGCGGCCCATGTAGCCGTTGCATTCGCCACGACGGCCCACTGGGGCACGCCGAGCCGGCTGGCCCAGTTCGGGTTCTTCCTTTGCCTTTTTCTGTTTCGTTTTTTTCTGTAGGTTTCTCTGTTTTGTTTTGTTTTGTTTTTGTTTTTGGGTTTCTCATTTCTTTTGTTTTGGTTTTTTCTTGTACAATGGCTGCTGTTTTCAAAAAAATGTTCAGAACTCCAAAAAAGGTTCATCTAGTATTATAAACTGCTCATCGTATATTATAAAATGTGCAATGTATATTTTAAAAATGGCCATCTATATTACAAAAATGTTCATCATATACTATAAATTTTTTATCTACATGGTCAATATGTAGTATTTAAAAACATGCCAGCATATATTACACCAATTTTCACCATATATCAAAAAATCAGTAGATGAAAAATGTTCACCGTATATTAGAAAAATGTTTGGGTACTAAAAAATGTTTGCGGATTTCAATTTTAATGTAGTAGAACATTAATTTGAGAACTTTATGTACTAAAGTTGGGAAGAAATCCAACCCATGTATTTAGGTTGAGCAGCAAGTGCGGATGTAGAACAATTTCCCACCGAATCAACTTCATAGCACCATGAGCTCCCCTTGAGTTCATATTCCGCAACAACTGCAAATTATTAGTGGCATCAACAGAAGTCCAATCACAGTACCTAATATTGCGAACGAAGCAAGCCAATAATCTGAAAAAATATAGGAAATGGGTGACATTGAAGATGCAGTTTATGATGTTCGATTGAGTGAATCTGATCCTAGGAAGAGGATGCCAATCGCAACTTATGATGTTAATGGTCCGAATAGGATTAGAAGAGGATACATTGCAAAAGGGGCTTGTTGACCGAAAAAATATGCTTTTCCACAACACCCCACCGGAGGTGTGCAACAATATTTGTAGCTAAATGGTTTAAGTCTTATAGTTGGCTTGAGTATAGTAAAGAACTAGATGGTGCTTTATGCTTGTATGTTATCTTTTCAATGATAATTTGCATGTTGGTGGAGATTTTTGGTGAATGGGTGACTTAGAAATTAGAATCACAAGGATAGTTTTGTGAAACATGTCGGTGAAATCAATAGTGCAGTGTGCACGTAACAAAGCACAAGAGAAATACAATTTCTTCATTGCAGCAAACACAACAATCATAGAGTCATTTTGTTCAACCATCAAACGAGACAAGGTTTTATATAGAGCTGGCCTGACATATTCCTTTTAATGCCCGAGGTTCCTTTTTTGTCAAGGGTTAGATTTTCGTGAACATGATGGAGAGAAGTTTCACTACATAAAGGTAATTTTCCTGAGCTTATGCAATGGCTAGTGGAGATTTTTGCAGAAGCGAACAAGGTGGTTCTCAAGAATGCTTCAAGGAACAATAAAATGATAGCTCAAGAAATACAAACAGACCTCGTCAACTCTTGTGCCAAAAAAACTACTAAGTGTATCATGGAAGTGAAGGAAATATGCCCTAGAGGCAATAATAAAGTTATTATTTATTTTCTTATATCATGATAAATGTTTATTATTCATGCTAGAATTGTATTAACCGGAAACATAATACATGTGTGAATACATAGACAAACAGAGTGTCACTAGTATGCCTCTACTAGACTAGCTCGTTAATCAAAGATGGTTATGTTTCCTAACCATGGACAAAGAGTTGTTATTTGATTAACGGGATCACATCATTAGGTGAATGATCTGATTGACATGACCCATTCCATTAGCTTAGCACCCGATCGTTTAGTATGTTGCTATTACTTTCTTCATGACTTATACATATTCCTATGACTATGAGATTATGCAACTCCCGTTTACCGGAGGAACACTTTGTGTGCTACCAAACGTCACAACGTAACTGGGTGATTATAAAGGTGCTCTACAGGTGTCTCCAAAGGTACATGTTGGGTTGGCGTATTTCGAGATTAGGATTTGTCACTCCGATTGTCGGAGAGGTATCTCTGGGCCCTCTCGGTAATACACATCACATAAGCCTTGCAAGCATTGCAACTAATGAGTTAGTTGTGAGATGATGTATTACGGAAACGAGTAAAGAGACTTGCCGGTAACGAGATTGAACTAGGTATTAAGATACCGACGATCGAATCTCGGGCAAGTAACATACCGATGACAAAGGGAACAACGTATGTTGTTATGCGGTCTGACCGATAAAGATCTTCGTAGAATATGTAGGAGCCAATATGAGCATCCAGGTTCCGCTATTGGTTATTGACCGGAGACGTGTCTCGGTCATGTCTACATTGTTCTCGAACCCGTAGGGTCCGCACGCTTAAGGTTTCGATGACAGTTATATTATGAGTTTTTGATGTACCGAAGGAGTTCGGAGTCCCGGATGGGATCGGGGACATGACGAGGAGTCTCGAAATGGTCGAGACATAAAGATTGATATATTGGAAGCCTATATTTGGATATCGGAAGTGTTCCGGGTGAAATCGGGATTTTACCGGAGTACCGGGAGGTTACCGGAACCCCCCGGGAGGTATATGGGCCTTAGTGGGCCTTAGTGGAAGAGAGGAGAGGTGGCCAGGGCTGGGCCGCGCGCCCCTCCCCCCCTAGTCCGAATAGGACAAGGAGAAGGGGGCGGCGCCCCCCTTCCTTCTATCTCTCCTCTTTCCCCCCTCCCGAATCCTATTCCAACTAGGAAAGGGGGGAATCCTACTCCCGGAGGGAGTAGGACTCCTCCTGGCGCGCCCTCTCCTGGCCGGCCGCACCCCCCCCCTTTGATCCTTTATATACGGAGGCAGGGGCACCCCTAGAGACACAAGTTGATCCACGTGATCATATTCTTAGCCGTGTGCGGTGCCCCCTTCCACCATAGTCCTCGATAATATTGTAGCGGTGCTTAGGCGAAGCCCTGCGACGGTAGTACATCAAGATCGTCACCACGCCGTCGTGCTGACGGAACTCTTCCCCGACACTTTGCTGGATCGGAGTCCGGGGATCGTCATCGAGCTGAACGTGTGCTAGAACTCGGAGGTGCCGTAGTTTCGGTGCTTGATCGGTCGGGCCGTGAAGACGTACGACTACATCAACCACGTTGTGCTAACGCTTCCGTTGTCGATCTACAAGGGTACGTAGATCACACTCTCCCCTCTCGTTGCTATGCATCACCATGATCTTGTGTGTGCGTAGGAAATTTTTTGAAATTACTACATTACCCAACAGTGGCATCCGAGCCTAGGTTTTATGTGTTGATGTTATTTGCACGAGTAGAACACAAGTGAGTTGTGGGCGATATAAGTCATACTGCTTACCAGCATGTCATACTTTGGTTCGGCGGTATTGTTGGACGAAGCGGCCCGGACCGACATTACGCGTACGCTTACGCGAGACCGGTTCTCCCGACGTGCTTTGCACAAAGGTGGCTAGCGGGTGACAGTTTCTCCAACTTTAGTTGAACCGAGTGTGGCTACGCCCGGTCCTTGCGAAGGTTAAAACAGCACCAACTTGACAAACTATCGTTGTGGTTTTGATGCGTAGGTAAGATTGGTTCTTGCTTAAGCCCGTAGCAGCCACGTAAAACTTGCAACAACAAAGTAGAGGACGTCTAACTTGTTTTTGCAGGGCATGTTGTGATGTGATATGGTCAAGACATGATGCTAAATTTTATTGTATGAGATGATCATGTTTTGTAACCGAGTTATCGGCAACTGGCAGGAGCCATATGGTTGTCGCTTTATTGTATGCAATGCAATCGCGCTGTAATGCTTTACTTTATCACTAAGCGGTAGCGATAGTCGTGGAAGCATAAGATTGGCGAGACGACAACGATGCTACGATGGAGATCAAGGTGTCGCGCCGGTGACGATGGTGATCATGACGGTGCTTCGAAGATGGAGATCACAAGCACAAGATGATGATGGCCATATCATATCACTTATATTGATTGCATGTGATGTTTATCTTTTATGCATCTTATCTTGCTTTGATTGACGGTAGCATTATAAGATGATCTCTCACTAATTATCAAGAAGTGTTCTCCCTGAGTATGCACCGTTGCGAAAGTTCTTCGTGCTGAGACACCACGTGATGATCGGGTGTGATAGGCTCTACGTTCAAATACAACGGGTGCAAAACAGTTGCACACGCGGAATACTCAGGTTATACTTGACGAGCCAAGCATATACAGATATGGCCTCGGAACACGGAGACCGAAAGGTCGAGCGTGAATCATATAGTAGATATGATCAACATAGTGATGTTCACCAATGAAGCTACTCCATCTCACGTGATGATCGGACATGGTTTAGTTGATTTGGATCACGTAATCACTTAGAGGATTAGAGGGATGTCTATCTAAGTGGGAGTTCTTTAAGTAATATGATTAATTGAACCTAAATTTATCATGAACTTAGTACCTGATAGTATCTTGCTTATTCATGTTTGATTGTAGATAGATGGCCCGTGCTGTTGTTCCGTTGAATTTTAATGCGTTCCTTGAGAAAGCAAAGTTGAAAGATGATGGTAGCAATTACACGGACTGGGTCCGTAACTTGAGGATTATCCTCATTGCTGCACAGAAGAATTACGTCCTGGAAGCACCGCTGGGTGCCAGGCCTGCTGCTGGAGCAACACCAGATGTTATGAACGTCTGGCAGAGCAAAGCTGATGACTACTCGATAGTTCAGTGTGCCATGCTTTACGGCTTAGAATCGGGACTTCAACGACGTTTTGAACGTCATGGAGCATATGAGATGTTCCAGGAGTTGAAGTTAATATTTCAAGCAAATGCCCGGATTGAGAGATATGAAGTCTCCAATAAGTTCTATAGCTGCAAGATGGAGGAGAACAGTTCTGTCAGTGAGCATATACTCAAAATGTCTGGGTATAATAATCACTTGATTCAATTGGGAGTTAATCTTCCAGATGATTGCGTCATTGACAGAATTCTCCAATCACTGCCACCAAGCTACAAGAGCTTCGTGATGAACTATAATATGCAAGGGATGAATAAGACTATTCCCGAGCTCTTCGCAATGCTGAAAGCTGCGGAGGTAGAAATCAAGAAGGAGCATCAAGTGTTGATGGTCAACAAGACCACTAGTTTCAAGAAAAAGGGCAAAGGGAAGAAGAAGGGGAACTTCAAAAAGAACAGCAAGCAAGTTGCTGCTCAAGAGAAGAAACCCAAACCTGGACCTAAGCCTGAAACTGAGTGCTTCTACTGCAAGCAGACTGGTCACTGGAAGCGGAACTGCCTCAAGTATTTGGCGGATAAGAAGGATGGCAAGGTGAACAAAGGTATATGTGATATACATGTTATTGATGTGTACCTTACTAATGCTCGCAGTAGCACCTGGGTATTTGATACTGGTTCTGTTGCTAATATTTGCAACTCGAAACAGGGACTACGGATTAAGCGAAGATTGGCTAAGGACGAGGTGACGATGCGCGTGGGAAATGGTTCCAAAGTCGATGTGATCGCAGTCGGCACGCTACCTCTACATCTACCTTCGGGATTAATATTAGACCTAAATAATTGTTATTTGGTGCCAGCGTTAAGCATGAACATTATATCTGGATCTTGTTTGATGCGAGACGGTTATTCATTTAAATCAGAGAATAATGGTTGTTCTATTTACATGAGTAATATCTTTTATGGTCATGCACCCTTAAAGAGTGGTCTATTCTTATTAAATCTCGATAGTAGTGACACACATATTCATAGTGTTGAAACCAAAAGATGCAGAGTTGATAATGATAGTGCAACTTATTTGTGGCACTGCCGTTTAGGTCATATCGGTATAAAGCGCATGAAGAAACTCCATACTGATGGGCTTTTGGAACCACTTGATTATGAATCACTTGGTACTTGCGAACCGTGCCTTATGGGTAAGATGACAAAAACACCGTTCTCCGGTACTATGGAGAGAGCAACAGATTTGTTAGAAATCATACATACAGATGTATGTGGTCCGATGAATGTTGAGGCTCGTGGCGGATATCGTTATTTTCTCACCTTCACAGATGACTTAAGCAGATATGGGTATATCTACTTAATGAAACACAAGTCTGAAACGTTTGAAAAGTTCAAAGAATTTCAGAGTGAAGTTGAAAATCATCGTAACAAGAAAATAAAATTCCTACGATCTGATCGTGGAGGAGAATATTTGAGTTACGAGTTTGGTGTACATTTGAAACAATGTGGAATAGTTTCGCAACTCACGCCACCCGGAACACCACAGCGTAATGGTGTGTCCGAACGTCGTAATCGTACTTTACTAGATATGGTACGATCTATGATGTCTCTTACTGATTTACCGCTATCGTTTTGGGGATACGCTCTAGAGACGGCCGCATTCACGTTAAATAGGGCACCATCAAAATCCGTTGAGACGACGCCTTATGAACTGTGGTTTGGCAAGAAACCAAAGTTGTCGTTTCTGAAAGTTTGGGGCTGCGATGCTTATGTGAAAAAGCTTCAACCTGATAAGCTCGAACCCAAATCGGAAAAATGTGTCTTCATAGGATATCCAAAGGAAACTATTGGATACACCTTCTATCACAGATCCGAAGGCAAGACTTTTGTTGCTAAATTCGGAAACTTTCTGGAGAAGGAGTTTCTCTCGAAAGAAGTGAGTGGGAGGAAAGTAGAACTTGACGAGGTAACTGTACCTACTCCCTTATTGGAAAGTAGTACATCACAGAAACCTGTTTCTGTGACACCTACACCAATTAGTGAGGAAGCTAATGATAATGATCATGAAACTTCAGAACAAGATACTACTGAACCTCGTAGATCAACCAGAGTGAGATCCGCGCCAGAGTGGTACGGTAATCCTGTTCTGGAAGTCATGCTACTAGATCATGATGAACCTACGAACTATGAAGAAGCGATGGTGAGCCCAGATTCCGCAAAATGGCTTGAAGCCATGAAATCTGAGATGGGATCCATGTATGAGAACAAAGTATGGACTTTGGTTGACTTGCCCAATGATCGGCAAGCAATTGAGAATAAATGGATCTTCAAGAAGAAGACGGACGCTGACGGTAATATTACTGTCTACAAAGCTCGACTTGTCGCAAAAGGTTTTCGGCAAGTTCAAGGGATTGACTACGATGAGACCTTCTCACCCGTAGCGATGCTTAAGTCTGTCCGAATCATGTTAGCAATTGCCGCATTTTATGATTATGAAATTTGGCAGATGGATGTCAAAACTGCATTCCTGAATGGATTTCTGGAAGAAGAGTTGTATATGATGCAACCAGAAGGTTTTGTCGATCCAAAGGGAGCTAACAAAGTGTGCAAGCTCCAGCGATCCATTTATGGACTGGTGCAAGCCTCTCGGAGTTGGAATAAACGCTTTGATAGTGTGATCAAAGCATTTGGTTTTATACAGACTTTTGGAGAAGCCTGTATTTACAAGAAAGTGAGTGGGAGCTCTGTAGCATTTCTGATATTATATGTGGATGACATATTACTAATTGGAAATGATATAGAATTTCTGGATAGCATAAAGGGATACTTGAATAAGAGTTTTTCAATGAAAGACCTCGGTGAAGCTGCTTACATATTAGGCATTAAGATCTATAGAGATAGATCAAGACGCTTAATTGGACTTTCACAAAGCACATACCTTGACAAAGTTTTGAAGAAGTTCAAAATGGATCAAGCAAAGAAAGGGTTCTTGCCTGTGTTACAAGGTGTGAAGTTGAGTCAGACTCAATGCCCGACCACTGCAGAAGATAGAGAGAAAATGAAAGATGTTCCCTATGCTTCAGCCATAGGCTCTATCATGTATGCAATGCTGTGTACCAGACCTGATGTGTGCCTTGCTATAAGTCTAGCAGGGAGGTACCAAAGTAATCCAGGAGTGGATCACTGGACAACGGTCAAGAACATCCTGAAATACCTGAAAAGGACTAAGGATATGTTTCTCGTTTATGGAGGTGACAAAGAGCTAATCGTAAATGGTTACATCGATGCAAGCTTTGACACTGATCCGGACGATTCTAAATCGCAAATTGGATACGTACTTACATTAAACGGTGGAGCTGTCAGTTGGTGCAGTTCTAAACAAAGCGTCGTGGCGGGATCTACGTGTGAAGCAGAATACATAGCTGCTTCGGAAGCAGCAAATGAAGGAGTCTGGATGAAGGAGTTCATATCCGATCTAGGTGTCATACCTAGTGCATCGGGTCCAATGAAAATCTTTTGTGACAATACTGGTGCAATTGCCTTGGCAAAGGAATCCAGATTTCACAAGAGAACCAAGCACATCAAGAGACGCTTCAATTCCATCCGGGATCTAGTCCAGGTGGGAGACATAGAGATTTGCAAGATACATACGGATCTGAATGTAGCAGACCCGTTGACTAAGCCTCTTCCACGAGCAAAACATGATCAGCACCAAGGCTCCATGGGTGTTAGAATCATTACTGTATAATCTAGATTATTGACTCTAGTGCAAGTGGGAGACTGAAGGAAATATGCCCTAGAGGCAATAATAAAGTTATTATTTATTTCCTTATATCATGATAAATGTTTATTATTCATGCTAGAATTGTATTAACCGGAAACATAATACATGTGTGAATACATAGACAAACAGAGTGTCACTAGTATGCCTCTACTAGACTAGCTCGTTAATCAAAGATGGTTATGTTTCCTAACCATGGACAAAGAGTTGTTATTTGATTAACGGGATCACATCATTAGGTGAATGATCTGATTGACATGACCCATTCCATTAGCTTAGCACCCGATCGTTTAGTATGTTGCTATTGCTTTCTTCATGACTTATACATGTTCCTATGACTATGAGATTATGCAACTCCCGTTTACCGGAGGAACACTTTGTGTGCTACCAAACGTCACAACGTAACTGGGTGATTATAAAGGTGCTCTACAGGTGTCTCCAAAGGTACATGTTGGGTTGGCGTATTTCGAGATTAGGATTTGTCACTCCGATTGTCGGAGAGGTATCTCTGGGCCCTCTCGGTAATACACATCACATAAGCCTTGCAAGCATTGCAACTAATAAGTTAGTTGTGAGATGATGTATTACGGAACGAGTAAAGAGACTTGCCGGTAACGAGATTGAACTAGGTATTAAGATACCGACGATCGAATCTCGGGCAAGTAACATACCGATGACAAAGGGAACAACGTATGTTGTTATGCGGTCTGACCGATAAAGATCTTCGTAGAATGTGTAGGAGCCAATATGAGCATCCAGGTTCCGCTATTGGTTATTGACCGGAGATGTGTCTCGGTCATGTCTACATTGTTCTCGAACCCGTAGGGTCCGCACGCTTAAGGTTTTGATGACAGTTATATTATGAGTTTATGAGTTTTGATGTACCAAAGGAGTTCGGAGTCCCGGATGGGATCGGGGACATGACGAGGAGTCTCAAAATGGTCGAGACATAAAGATTGATATATTGGAAGCCTATATTTGGATATTGGAAGTGTTCCGGATGAAATCGGGATTTTACCAGAGTAGCGGGAGGTTACCGGAACCCCCCGGGAGGTATATGGGCCTTAGTGGGCCTTAGTAGAAGAGAGGAGAGGTGGCCAGGGCTGGGCCGCACGCCCCTCCCCCCCTAGTCCGAATAGGACAAGGAGAAGGGGGCGGCGCCCCCCCCCCCTTCCTTCTCTCTCTCCTCTTTCCCCCCTCTCGAATCCTATTCCAACTAGGAAAGGGGGGGAATCCTACTCCCGGAGGGAGTAGGACTCCTCCTGGCGCGCCCTCTCCTGGCCGGCCGCACCCCCTCTTTGATCCTTTATATACGGAGGCAGGGGGCACCCCTAGAGACACAAGTTGATCCACGTGATCATATTCTTAGCCGTGTGCGGTGCCCCCTTCCACCATAGTCCTCGATAATATTGTAGCGGTGCTTAGGCGAAGCCCTGCGACGGTAGTACATCAAGATCGTCACCACGCCGTCGTGCTGACGGAACTCTTCCCCGACACTTTGCTGGATCGGAGTCCGGGGATCGTCATCGAGCTGAACGTGTGCTAGAACTCAGAGGTGCCGTAGTTTCGGTACTTGATCGGTCGGGCCGTGAAGACGTACGACTACATCAACCACGTTGTGCTAACGCTTCCGTTGTTGATCTACAAGGGTACGTAGATCACACTCTCCCCTCTCGTTGCTATGCATCACCATGATCTTGCGTGTGCGTAGGAATTTTTTTGAAATTACTACGTTACCCAACAGGAAGAGCTAGGTGATAGTTATTTCTCAATACTTGTCGGTGAATCAAGTGATGTGTATCTACAATAACATTTGTCTCTTTGTCTGTGTTATGTTGATAAAATAGGAAGGGTGGTTGAGAGGTTTCTTCATATTTTATATGTTGGAAACACCACATCTTTGACACTCAAAACAGTGATTGAGAGCTTGCTTATGGATCATGGTTTGAACTTCTCTATAGTATGTGGTGAAGGAATCACAACACTAGCAATATGAGGGGTCATGTCAATGGTCTAAATAAACTAATTACGGATGAGTCTCCTTGAGAGAAAGCCGAGCATAAAAATTTTGAATAATAATTTCTCTTGAGAGCTCATGATTGGGGCATGAATATAACATTGACTTAAGCCTCCCCCAAGCTTGAGCGATGCTTTTTCCTTCGTGAGGCCAAAAATTATATATATAATTACGATCATGATGAACCAGATGCATAGGATAAAACTTTTGATGAAATTCCAAGTTCAATCGATTCTAGTTCCATGATCCAATATCATCGCATAGCCTAAACTATGTCAATGTCTTTCCCTTCAAAGATAAAGGGAAGACCTTCTTCTTGATAACATCCTCGGGCATGCTTGCAAGCTTAAATAATCTACAAACTTCATCCACATAGGTTAGGTGCAAATCGGGATGCAATGTTCCATCTCCTGTAAACGGATTAGCGAGCAGTTTCTCTATCATACCCGAAGGAATTTCAAAGTAAACATTTTCAGTAGGTTCAGTAGGTTGAGGAGCAACTCTTTGCTCTACTAGCTGGGGTGAAGATACCCCGAACAAGCCCCTCAAAGGATTACTTTCCATAGTAACAAGTGACAGTAAATTTCAGCACACTATATAAATTTTTCCTTACCAAATTCCACCTACCAAAGGCGCTTCACTCCCCGGCAACGGCGCTAGAAAAGAGTATTTATGACCCACAAGTATAGGGGATCTATCGTAGTCCTTTCGATAAGTAAGAGTGTCGAACCCAACGAGGAGCAGAAGAAAATGATAAGCGGTTTTCAGTAAGGTATTCTCTGCAAGCACTGAAATTATCGGTAACGGATAGTTTTGTGAAAAGGTAATTTGTAACGGGTAATAAGTAATAAAAGTAAATAACGTGCAGCAAGATGGCCCAATCCTTTTTGTAGCAAAGTACAAGCCTGGAAAAACTCTTATATAAAGGAAAGCGCTCCCGAGGACACATGGGTATTATCGTCAAGCTAGTTTTCATCACGCTCATATGATTCGCGTTCGGTACTTTGATAATTTGATATGTGGGTGGACCGGTGCTTGGGTACTGCCCTTACTTGGACAAGCATACCACTTATGATTAACCCCTCCTGCAAGCATCCGCAACTACAAAAGAAGTATTAAGGTAAACCTAACCATAGCATGAAACATATGGATCCAAATCAGCCCCTTACGAAGCAACGCATAAACTAGGGTTTAAGCTTCTGTCACTCTAGCAACCCATCATCTACTTATTACTTCCCAATGCCCTCCCCTAGGCCCAAACAATGGTGAAGTGTCATGTAGTCGACATTCACATGACACCACTAAAGGAGAGACAACATACATCTTATCAAAATATCGAACGAATACCAAATTCACATGACTACTTATAGGAAGGCTTCTCCCATGTCCTCAGGAACAAATGTAACTACTCACAAATCATATTCATGTTCATAATCAGAGGGGTATTAATATGCATAAAGGATCTGAACATATGATCTTCCACCAAATAAACCAACTAGCATCAACTACAAGGAGTAATCAACACTACTAGCAACCCACATGTACCAATCTGAGGTTTTGAGACAAAGATTGGATACAAGAGATGAAATAGGGTTTGAGATGAGATGGTGCCGGTGAAGATGTTGATGGAGATTGACCCCCTCCCGATGAGAGGATCGATGGTGCTGATGATGGTGATGATTTCCCCCTCCCGGAGGGATGTTTCCCCGGCAGAACAGCTCCGTCGGAGCCCTAGATTGGTTCCGCCTCGTGGCGGCGGTGTTTCATCCCGAAAGCTTGCTTATCATTTTTTCCAGGGCGAAAGACTTCATATAGCCAAAGATGGGCACCGGAGGCCTGCCAGGGGGCCCACGAGACAGGGGGCATGCCCAGGGGTAGGGCGCGCCCCTACCCTCGTGGATGATGGGTGGCCCCCTCTCGTGCTTTCTTCGCCCAATATTTTGTATATATTCCAAAACTGACTTTCGTGGAGTTTCAGGACTTTTGGAGTTGTGCAGAATAGGTCTCTAATATTTGCTCCTTTTCCAACCCAGAATTCCAGCTGTCGGCATTCTCCCTCTTCGCGCAAACCCTGTAAAATAAGAGAGAATAGGCATAAGTATTGTGACATAGTGTGTAATAACCGCCCATAATGTAATAAATATCGATATAAAAGCATGATGCAAAATGGACGTATCAACTCCCCCAAGCTTAGACCTCGCTTGTCCTCAAGCGGAAGCTGATAACAAAAAATATGTCCACATGTTTAGAGATAGAGGTGTCGATAAAATAAAATACGGACATGAGGGCATCATGATCATTCTTAGAATAGCAACATATATATATTGTCATATGATTTCTTATGCTCAAGTAACAATTCATTCACAATTTCAAGTATGAATCAGAAACTTCATTGAAAACTAACAAACTATAATCTCAGTCATTGAAGCAATTGCAATTTATCATGACATCGGAAAGAGTCAATATAAGAGCTTTTCAGCAAGTCCACATACTCAACTATCATTTAGCCTTTCACAATTGCTAACACTCACGCAATACTTATGGGTATGAAGTTTTAATCGGACACAGAGAAAGATAGGGGCTTATAGTTTTGCCTCCCAACCTTTTTCCATGAACTTAATACACTAGATGCATGCTGGATAGTGGTCGATGTGTGGAGTAATAGTAGTAGATGCAGGCATGAGTCAGTCTACTAATCTTGGACGTGATGCCTATGTAATGATCATTGCCTGGATATCATCATAATTATTTGAAGTTCTATCAATTGCCCAACAGTAATTTGTTTACCCACCGTTTGCTATTTTTCTCGAGAGAAGCCACTAGTGAAACCTACAGCCCCCGGGTCTTATTTCTCATATATTTGCCTTGCGATCTACTTTTCCTTTGCCTTTTTATTCAGATCTATTAAACCCAAAAATACAAAAATACCTTGTTGTGTTTTATCTTTATTTATTTTATTTGGCATTCGATCTATCAATCTACTATAATTTACCTCACGTCCGCTTGCCTATCTTGAGGAGCCGTACCCCGAAAGGGACTGACAACCCCTTTAACTCGTCGGGTTGCGAGGTGTTGTTATTTGTGTGCAGGTGTTGTTTACGTTGTGTTGCTTGGTTCTCCTACTGGTTCTATACCTTGGTTTCATAACTGAG
This sequence comes from Triticum aestivum, assembly GCF_018294505.1. Taxonomy (NCBI): domain Eukaryota; kingdom Viridiplantae; phylum Streptophyta; class Magnoliopsida; order Poales; family Poaceae; genus Triticum; species Triticum aestivum. The sequence continues at coordinate 595,091,639 of NC_057803.1, read as the reverse complement.
GGAAATACCTACTGTCAGTGTGCTACATCATCCCTCCCTCTCCGGGGAAATACCGACGTAGTTCCAGCTGCCATCAAGGAGAATTTCTGGCACTGTTGCCAGGGAGGATCAAGTCAAGATAGTCTCGCGGCCACGCACCAATTTCTGACGCCATTGCTGGGGAGGATCTTCAACATAACCAGGTTCCTAATCACAAATCTCATCTCCTTGCAATTTACATTATTTGCCATTTGCCTCTCGTTTTCCTCTCGCCCACTTCACAAAAATTTGTCATTTTATTCGCCTCTTTTTTTCCGTTCGTTGTTTTCTTGCCGGATCTATTTTTGAGTGCAATCTTGTTGTGTGTTCATCATGACTCAAGAGAACACCAAGTTATGTGATTTCTCAAATACCAACAACAATGATTTTATAGGCACTCCGCTTGCTCCTCCCGCCACTAGTGCGAAGACTTGTGATATTAAAACCGCTTTGCTGAATCTTGTTATGAAAGACCAATTTTCCGGTACTCCTAATGAGGATGTCGCGTCCCATCTTAATACCTTTGTGGAATTATGCGATATGCAAAAGAAAAAAGATGTGGACAATGATGTGGTCAAGATGAAATTATTTCCGTTCTCTTTGCGTGATTTTGCAAAAAATTGGTTCTCTTCTTTGCCTCGTAATAGTACTGATTCTTGGAATAAGTGCAAAGATGCTTTTATCACTAAGTATTTTCCTCCCGCAAAAATTATTTCCCTTAGAACCCAGATCATGAACTTCAAGCAACATGAACATGAGCATGTTGCACAATCTTGCGAAAGGATGAAAATGATGCTAAGGAATTTCCCAACTCATGGGTTAAATCTTTGGATGATCATACAAAATTTCTATGCGGGATTGAATTTTGTTTCTCGTAATCTTTTAGATTCTGCCGCGGGTGGTACCTTTATGGAAATTACTTTGGGTGAATCCACCAAATCGCTTGATAATATCATGGAAAATTATTCACAATGGCATACCGAAAGAGCTCCTACTAGTAAAAAAGTTAATTCAGTTGAAGAAATTTCTTCTTTGAGTGATAAAGTTGATGCTCTTATGAAATTGACTGCTAGTAAAAGTGCTCCTATTGATTTTAATGATATGCCTTTGTCTACTTTGATTGAGCAAAATAGTGATGCCATAGATGTGAATTTTATCTCTCGAAATAATTTCAACAATAATGCTTATAGAGGAAATTTTAATCCTAGGCCTTTTCCTAGTAATTCATCTAATAATTATGGTAATTCCTATGGAAATCAATCTTATAATAATAATAGGAACACCTCTGATCTTGAGAATAATATTAAATAATTTATCAACATACAAAAAGTTTTCAACACTTCCATAGAAGAAAAGTTGAATAAGATTGATGATTTGTCTAGAAGTGTTGATAGAATTGCTCATGATGTGCAAAATCTCAAGATGAAATTTTTTGTGCCTAAGTAGATGAATCAATTAAATCTCTTTATGTTTCTATGTATGAAAGTAAGAAAAGAACTGCTAAGCTTAGAGCTAAAAGAGAATTTTTAGAAAAAGCTTTTTCTAGTGATTATTCTTGCAAAAGTGATGAAGATCTTAAAATGATTGGTGTTTCTTCTATTGATTCTTTGTTTGGTAAAGTTAAGAATGATAAAAAGGGACTGGAGAAGAGTCAACTTTAGGGAGAAGGCGTCGCAATATTTCGGAGGGTGAAAATCTTATTGAGAAAATTGATGAAAGTGGGTTTGGAGAGGTCAAAGCTTTAGCTAGTGATGTGCCCACTCTTTTGGATTACAAAGACTTTAATTATGATAGCTGCTCTTTGATTGATTGTATTTCTTTATTGCAATCCATGATGAATTCACTCCATGCCTATGAACAAAATAAAGCTTTTACTAAACATATTGTTGATGCTTTGATGAAAGATTTGGAAGAAAAATTGGAATTAGAGGTTTCAATCCCTAGAAAATTGCATGATGAGTGGGAACCTACTATCAAAGTCAAGATTAAAAATTATGAGTGTTTTGCTTTGTGTGAATTGGGTGCTAGTGTTTCCACAATTCCGAAATCTTTATGTGATGTGCTTGGTCTTACCAATCTTGAAGAATGTTCCATTAATTTGCACTTGGCGGATTCCACTATTAAAAAGACTATGGGAAGAATTAATGATGTTCTTATTCTTTCAAATAGGAATTATGTTCCCATAGATTTTATTGTTCTTCATATTGATTGCAATCCGTCTTGTCCAATTATTCTTGGTAGACCGTTTTTGTGCACTATCGGTGTCGTGATTGATATGAAAGAAGGCAGTATTATTTTCCAATTTCCTTTGAGGAAAGGTATGGAACACTTTCCTAGAACAAGAATTAAGCCACCATATGAATCAATCATGAGGGCATCTTATGTATCTTGAACCAAAGATGACAAAACTTAGATCCTTGCTATATGCCTAGCTAAGGGCGTAAAATTATAGCGCTTGTTGGGAGGCAACCCAATGAATATATTTTTCTTTTTGCTTTCTGTTCTTGTGTGTTTACACAATTATGCTACTGTTATGATTGTGTTTTTTATGTTTTAATTAGTGTTTGTGCCAAGTAAAGCCTTTAGGATCTTCTTGGGCAATAGTTGTTCGATCTTGCTGAAAAAAACAGAAAGTTTGCGCTCACGAAAATATTTATCATCTTTTATAAGAGAGCGATAAAATACCTATACCAATTGCAGTAGATCAATATACAAATTTCTCATGTCGTCCTAATTTTTCAGAATTTTTGGAGTTACCGAAGTATTCAAAATAGTCAGATTGCTACAGACTGTTCTGTTTTGACAGATTCTGTTTTCTTTGTGTTATGTGCTTATTTTGATGGCTCTATGGTTTTCTTTGATGAGTTTTTGCCATAGAAAAGTTGGAATACAGTAGATATAATACAAAAACAAAATATGAATTGGTTTGATACAACACTTATAGTAGTGGTTTATTATTCTTATACTAACAGATCTCACGAAGGTTTTTGTTGAGTTTTGTGTGATTGAAGTTTTCAGGTTTTGGGTTATCTTATGATGGATGAAGGAAGGATGTAAGAGACTAAGCTTGGGGATGCCCCGGCATCCCAAGCTATTATCCAAGAATTAGCAACCAACTAAGCTTGGGGATGCCCCCGAGTGGCATCCCCGCTTTCTTCCAACAACTATCGGTATTTTACTCAAGGCTATATTTTTATTCGTCACATGATATGTGTTTTGCTTGGAGTGTCTTGTATGATATGTGTATTTTCTTGTTTTATTTTGTGTTTTAAGTCATCAATCCTTGCTGGGCACACCTATTTGAAAGAGCCAAAATTATATCGTGACTTGTTAGAATTGCTCTCTATGCTTCACTTAAATCTTTTATGAGCTAGGACTTGGTCTAGTGCTTCACTTATATCTTTTTAGCACGGTGTGCTTTGTTATTTTAAAAAAAATGCTCTCTTGCTTCACTTAGATTTATTTTGAGAGTTAGTAAAATTTTGAAGAAATTCTCTCTTGCTTCACTTAGATTATTTTGAGAGAAATAAAATTTGTTATGCTCATGATCCTCACTTATATTTGTTTGAGCTTATGAAAAGCAACACATGAAAATTATTCTCAAAGTGATAGATATCCAAGAAGGATACAGTAAAAGAAAATGTCATGAAGTCATTAGACAAAATAAACTTGATTATTAGTAATAGTTTTGAGATATGATGATGTGATATGTGAGTTATGTTGATGAGTAATTGTGCTCTAGTAAGAATATTAGTGTTAAGGTTTGTGATTCCCTATGCATGCACGAAAGTCAATAATCATGCAATGAAAATTATCTCCTACTTGTGGTGCATTATTCGGTGTTAGTTATGCTTAATGCTTGCTTAAGAGATTATTCGTTTCTTGGTTGGTCACTTCCCAATCTTTTGCTAGCCTTCATTTTGCACTAAGTATGACCTCTACTTGTGCATCCAAAAACCTTTAAACCAGTTTTGCCACATGAGTCTACTATATCTACCTATATGCGGTATTCTTTTGTCGTTCTAAGCAAATTTTCATGTGCCAATTCTAATTTTCAAAATAAACTTCTATTTTGTGTGTTTGTTTCGCTCGCGGAGCGGTGAGGGGTGGATAATATTTTCCATGCTAGATGTGTTATTCTCAAGATGAGTGTTTATTCACTTGTCATTTCATGAGAGTAAGGCAAAGGTATTAGGGATGCCCAATACCGAAATGCAAAAACAAAAATGAATTTACTTTATGTTGTCAAATAATAAATTCCATGGAAAGTGTTGGTATGGAGGGCACCCGTGGATACAGTTAGCCATGTAAAGTGAAAGTTATGGTGGAAAAAGGAATAAACTTTATTTTCTGTTTGGGAACCGCCTATGGCATATCTAGCATGGAAAGTGTTCGGAACTCTAAGTCGTTTTCGTTGGTGGGATGGATACACCTCCCAAAATGTTTTTATCTCAAATTTTTCGCTTTGAGCTCTGGCACCTCTACAAATCCCTACTTCCCTCTGCGAAGGGCCTTCCTTTTACTTTATGCAATTTTTTTTTGAAACTTGAGTCTCCATCTTCTCTCATAAAAAGCACCAAGTAGGAGGCAATATGATCATGCTCAAGTATTGGGTGTAGTTAATATTCAAGTGTGTTTCATGAATGGATCAATGTTTGAGCATGATGGGCTAGGGATAACTTGTTTTAGCATTGATATTTTGAAAGACATGGTTGCTTGTTGATATGCTTGAGTATCTAAATTATTATGTCAAAACTAGACTATTGCTTTGAATCACATAAAAAGTCCAAATGTCCATGATATAAAGAAAAGAATATGATATGACTTGATGAACATCACTCCACATTAAAATTTCTGTTTTTATCACTTACCTACTCGAGTACGAATAGGAGTTAGGCTTGGGGATGCTGATACGTCTCTAACGTATCTATAATTTTTGATTGTTCCATGTTCTTTTATTATCAATCTTGGATGTTTTATAACCATTTTATAGTCATTTTATATCATTTTTTGGTACTAACCTATTGACATAGTGCCAAGTGCCAGTTGCTGTTTTTTCCATGTTTTTTACATCGCAGGAAATCAATATCAAATGGAGTCCAAATGCCATGAAACTTTAGGATGATTTTTTATGGGCCGGAAGGAAGGCAATGGGCCCTGGTTGCACCTGGCGGTGCCCCGAGGGGGGCACAACCCACCAGGGGGCGCGAGAGGAGGCCCAGGCGCGCCCTGGTGAGTTGTGCCCACCTCGGGTGCCCCCCGGACCGCCTCTTTGCTCTATAAATACCTAAATATTCCAGAAACCCTGGGGGAGTCGATGAAATATTCATCCAGCCGCCGCAGAGTGCAGAACCACCAGATCCAATCTAGACATCATCACAGAGGGGTTCATGCTACCTCTTTTAGCACTGTGTTGGTTTTCCCCGAAGAGGAAGGGACGATGCAGCAAAGTAGCGTAAGTATTTCCCTCAGTTTTTGAGAACCAAGGTATCAATCCAGTAGGAGGCTACGTGCAAGTCCCTCGCACCTGCACAAAACAAATAAATCCCCGCAACCAACGCAAATAAGGGTTGTCAATCCCTATAGGGCCACTTACGAGAGTGAGATCTGATAGATATGATAAGATAATATTTTTGGTATTTTTATGATAAAGATGCAAAGTAAAATAAAGGCAAAGTAAATGGCAAAGTACATAACTAAGTAGTAGGAGATTGATATGATAAAGATAGACCCGAGGGCCATAGGTTTCACTAGTGGCTTCTCTCGAGAGCATAAGTATTCTACGGTGGGTGAACAAATTACTGTTGAGCAATTGACAGAATTGAGCATAGTTATGAGAATATCTAGGTATGATCATGTATATAGGCATCACGTCCGAGACAAGTAGACCGACTCCTGCCTGCATCTACTACTATTACTCCACTCATCGACCGCTATCCAGCATGCATCTAGAGTATTAAGTTAAAAACAGAGTAACGCCTTAAGCAAGATGACATGATGTAGAGGGATAGACTCATGCAATATGAAGAAAACCCCATCTTGTTATCCTCGATGGCAACAATACAATACGTGCCTTGCTGCCCTTACTGTCACCGGGAAAGGACACCGCAAGATTGAACCCAAAGCTAAGCACTTCTCCCATTGCAAGAAAGATCAATCTAGTAGGCCAAACCAAACTGATAATTCGAAGAGACTTGCAAAGATAACCAATCATACATAAAAGAATTCAGAGAAGATTCAAATATTATTCATAGATAGACTTGATCATAAACCCACAATTCATCGGTCTCAACAAACACACCGCAAAAAGAAGATTACATCGAATAGATCTCCACAAGAGAGGGGGAGAACATTGTATTGAGATCCAAAAAGAGAGAAGAAGCCATCTAGTTACTAACTATGGACCCGTAGGTCTGAGGTAAACTACTCACACTTCATCGGAAAGGTTATGGTGTTGATGTAGAAGCCCTCCATGATCGATGCCCCCTCCGGCGGAGCTCCGGAACAGGCCCCAAGATGGGATCTCGTGGATACAGAAAGTTACGGCGGTGGAATTAGGGTTTTGGCTCCTGTATCTGATCGTTTGGGGGTACGTGGGTATATATAGGAGGAAGAAGTACGTCGGTGGAGCAACAGGGGGCCCACGAGGGTGGAGGGTGCGCCTGGGGGGGGGGGTAGGCGCGCCCCCTACCTCGTGGCCTCATGTTACGTTTCTTGACATAGGGTCCAAGTCTCCTGAGTTGTATTCGATGAGAAAATCACGTTCCCGAAGGTTTCATTCCGCTTGGACTCCGTTTGATATTCCTTTTCTTCGAAACCCTAAAACAGGCAAAAAACAACAATTCTGGGCTGGGCCTCCGTTAATAGGTTAGTCCCAAAAATAATATAAAAGTGGATAATAAAGCCCAATAATGTCCAAAACAGTAGATAATATAGCATGGAGCAATCAAAAATTATAGATACGTTGGAGACGTATCAAGCATCCCCAAGCTTAATTCCTGCTCGTCCTCGAGTAGGTAAATGATAAAAACAGAATTTTTGATGCGGAGTGCTACTTGGCATAATTTTAATGTAATTCTTCTTAATTGTGGTATGAATATTCAGATCCGAAAGATTCAAGACAAAAGTTCATATTGACATAGAAAATAATAATACTTCAAGCATACTAACAAAGCAATTATCTCTTCTCAAAATAACATGGCTAAAGAAAGTTATCCCTATAAAATCATATAGTCTGGCTATGCTCTATCTTCACCACACAAAATATTTAAATCATGCACAACCCCGATGACAAGCCAAGCAATTGTTTCATACTTTTGACATTCTCAAAACTTTTTAAATCTTCACGCAATACATGAGCGTGAGCCATGGATATAGCACTATAGGTGGAATAGAGGGGTGGTTGTGGAAAAGACAAAAAGGAGAAGATAGTCTCGCATCGACTAGGCGTATCAACGGGCTATGGAGATGCCCATCAATAGATATCAATGTGAGTGAGTAGGGATTGCCATGCAACGGATGCACTAGAGCTATAAGTATATGAAAGCTCAAAAAGAAACTAAGTGGGTGTGCATCCAACTTGCTTGCTCATGAAGACCTAGGGCAATTTGAGGAAGCCCATCATTGGTATATACAAGACAAGTTCTATAATGAAAGATTCCCACTAGTATATGAAAGTGACAACATGAGAGACTCTCTACTATGAAGATCATGGTGCTACTTTGAAGCACAAGTGTGGTAAAAGGATAGTAACATTGTCCCTTCTCTCTTTTCTCCCATTTTTCTTTTTTTCTCTTTTTTTACTTTTTTGGGCCTTTTCTATCTTTTATGGCCTCTTTCTTTCTCCTTTTTTATTTGGGCTTCTTTGGCCACTTTTATTTATTTTTCGTCCGGAGTCTCATCCCGACTTGTGGGGGAATCATAGTCTCCATCATCCTTTCCTCACTGGGACAATGCTCTAATAATGATGATCATCACACTTTCATTTTTCTTACAACTCAACAATTAGAACTTGATACTTAGAACAGAATATGACTCTATGTGAATGCCTCTGGCGGTGTACCGGGATATACAATGACTCATGAGTGACAAGTATGAAAGAATTATGAACGGTGGCTTTGCTACAAATATTATGTCGACTACATGATCATGCTAAGCAATATGACATTGATGGAGTGTGTCATAAACGGAACGGTGGAAAGTTGCATGGCAAGGTATAGTGGCTGTTTTGAGGAAGGTATATGGTGGGTGTATGATACCAGCAAAAAGGTGCGCGATATTAGAGAGGCTAGCAAAGGTGGAAGGGTGAGAGTGCGTATAATCCATGGACTCAACATTAGTCATAAAGAACTCATATACTTATTGCAAAAATATACAAGTTATCAAAGCAAAGTATTACGCGCATGCTCCTAGGGGGATAGATTGGTAGGAAAAGACCATCGCTTGTCCCCGACCGCCACTCATAAGGAAGACAATCAATAAATAAATCATGCTCTGACTTCATCACATAACGGTCCACCATACGTGCATGCTACGGGAATCACAAGCTTCAACACAAGTATTTCTCAAATTCACAACTACTCAACTAGCATGAATTTAATATCACCATCTCCATATCTCAAAACAATTATCAAGTATCAAACTTCTCATAGTATTCAACACACTCATAAGAGAGTTTTATTATTAATCTTGCATACCAAGCATATTAGGATTTTAAGCAAATTACCATGCTATTAAGACTCTCAAAAATAATCTAAGTGAAGCATGGGAGATCAATAGTTTCTATAAAACAAATCCAGCACCGTGCTCTAAAAGATATAAGTGAAGTACTAGAGCAAAACTATATAACTCAAAAGATATAAGCGAAGCACATAGAGTATTCTAACAAATTCCAAATCATATATGGCTCTCTCAAAAGGTGTGTACAACAAGTATGATTGTGGTAAACTAACAAGCAAAGACTCAAATCATACAAGACGCTCCAAGCAAAACACATATCAAGTGGCGAATAAAAATATAGCTCCAAGTAAAGTTGCCGATAGAAGTAGACGAAAGAGGGGATGCCTTCCGGGGCATCCCCAAGCTTTGGATTTTAGGTGTCCTTAGATTATCTTGGGGGTGCCATGGGCATCCCCAAGCTTAGGCTCTTGCCACACCTTGTTCCATAATCCATCAAATCTTTACCCAAAACTTGAAAACTTCACAACACAAAACTTAAAGTAGAAAATCTCGTGAGCTCCGTTAGCGAAAGAAAATAAAAGACATCTTCAAGGTACTGTAATGAACTCATTATTTATTTATATGGGTGTTATACCTACTGTATTCCAACTTCTCTATGGTTTATAAACTATTATACTAGCCATAGATTCATCAAAACAAGCAAACAACGCACGAAAAACAGAATCTGTCAAAAACAGAACAGTCTGTAGTAATCTGTAGCTAGCGCAAGATCTGGAACCCCAAAAATTCTAAAATAAATTGCTGGACGTGAGGAATTTATCTATTAATCATATTCAAAAATAATTAACTAAATAGCACTTTCCAAATAAAAATGACAGCAGTTCTCGTGAGCGCTAAAGTTTCTGTTTTTTACATCAAGTTCAACAAGACTTTCCCCAAGTCTTCCCAACGGTTCTACTTGGCACAAACACTAATTAAACACAAAAAACACAACCAAAACAGAGGCTAAATAATTTATTTATTACTAAACAGGAGCAAAAAGCAAGGAATAAAAATAAAATTGGGTTGCCTCCCAACAAGCGCTATCGTTTAACGCCCCTAGCTAGGCATAACAAGCAAGAATAGATCTAGGTATTGCCATCTTTGGTAGGCAATCCATATAGTGGCTCTCATAATAGATTCATAAGGTAATTTAATTTTCTTTCTAGGAAAGTATTCCATGCCTTTCCTTAATGGAAATTGGAATCTAATATTTCCTTCCTTCATATCAATAATTGCACCAATCGTTCTAAGGAAAGGTCTACCAAGAATAATAGGACATGAAGGATTGCAATCTATGTCAAGAACAATAAAATCTACGGGCACATAATTCCTATTTGCAACAATAAGAACATCATTAATTCTTCCCATAGGTTTCTTAATAGTGGAATCCGCAAGGTGCAAGTTTAGAGAGCAATCATCAAAATCACGGAAACCTAACAAATCACACAAAGTCTTTGGAATCGTGGAAACACTAGCACCCAAATCACATAAAGCATAGCATTCATGATCTTTAATTTTAATTTTAATAGTTGGTTCCCACTCATCATAAAGTTTTCTAGGGATAGAAACTTCCAATTCAAGTTTTTCTTCATAAGATTGCATCAAGGCATCAACGATATGTTTAGTAAACGCTTTATTTTGACTATAAGCGTGAGGAGAATTTAGCACGGATTGCAACAAGGAAATACAATCAATCAAAGAGCAATTTTCATAGTTAAATTCCTTGAAATCCATAATAGTGGGTTTAGCAACATCTAGGGTTTTAATTTCTTCAATCCCACTTTTATCAAATTTAGCATCAAGATCAAAAGATTCAGAATTCTTGGAACGCCTTCTAGGTAAAGGTGGATCATATTCAGTCCCATCATTATCAAGATTCATATTGCAAAACAAAGATTTAATAGGGGACACATCAATAACTTTTAGATCTTCATCATTATTTTCATAGGAACTAGAAGAACACGCTTTTATAAAGGCATCTTTCTTAGCACGCATCCTAGCGGTTCTTTCTTTGCACTCATCAATGGAAATTCTCATGGCTTTGAGAGACTCATTGATATCATGCTTAGGTGGAATAGATCTAAGTTTCAAAGAATCAACATCAAGAGCAATTCTATCAACGTTCCTAGCCAAATCATCAATCTTAAGCAATTTTTCTTCAATCATAGCATTAAAATTCTTTTGCAAAGTAATAAATTCTTTAATATTAGAATCAAAATCAGAGGTCATCTTATTATAATTTCCATAAGAATTGTTGTAGGAATTACCATAATTATTAGAGGGATTACTAGGATAATGCCTAGGATTGAAATTTCCTCTATACGCGTTGTTACCAAAATTGTTCCTACCAACAAAATTCACATCCATAGATTCATTATTATTCTCAATCAAAGTAGACAAGGGCATATCATTAGGATCAGAAGAAACACTCTTATTAGCAAATAATTTCATAAGTTCATCCATCTTTCCACTCAAAACATTAATTTCTTCTATCGCATGCACCTTTTTGTTAGTAGATCTTTCAGTATGCCATTGAGAATAATTAACCATAATATTATCTAGGAGTTTAGTAGCTTCTCCTAAAGTGATTTCCATAAAAGTGCTTCCCGCGGCCGAATCTAAAAGATTTCTAGAAGCAAAATCCAATCCGGCATAAATTTTTTGTATAATCATCCATAAATTTAAGCCATGAGTAGGGCAATTACGTATCATTAATTTCATTCTCTCCCAAGCTTGTGCAACATGTTCATGATCAAGTTGCTTAAAGTTCATAATATCGTTTCTAAGAGAGATGATCTTAGCAGGAGGAAAATACTTAGAGATAAAAGCATCTTTGCACTTATTCGATGAATCAATACTATTTTTAGGCAAAGACGAAAACCAAGCTTTAGCACGATCTCTAAGCGAAAAAGGAAATAGCTTCAATTTAACAATATCATTATCCACATCTTTCTTCTTTTGCATGTCACACAAATCAACGAAGCTATTTAGATGGGTAGCGGAATCTTCACTAGGAAGGCCAGAGAACGGATCTTTCATAACAAGATTCAGCAAAGCAGCATTAATTTCACAAGATTCAGCATCGGTAAGAGGAGCAATCAGAGTGCTAATAAAATCATCGTTGTTGGTATTGGTGAAGTCACACAATTTAGTATTATCTTGAGCCATCGTGACAAACAAGCAAACTAACACACAAGCAAACAAAAAGCAAGCGGACAAAAAAAGGCAAATAGAGAAAGAGAGGGAGGATAGAGAGAGAGGGCAAATAAAACGGCAAGGGTGAAGTGGGGGAGAGGAAAACGAGAGGCAAATGGCAAATAATGTAATGCGGGAGATAAGGGTATGTGATGGGTACTTGGTATGTTGACTTTTGCGTAGACCTCCCCGGCAACGGTGCCAGAAATCCTTCTTGCTACCTCTTTTAGCACTGCGTTGGTTTTCCCCGAAGAGGAAGGGATGATGCAGCAAAGTAGCGTAAGTATTTCCCTCAGTTTTTGAGAACCAAGGTATCAATCCAGTAGGAGGCTATGTGCGAGTCCCTCGCACCTGCACAAAACAAATAAATCCTCGCAACCAACGCAAATAGGGGTTGTCAATCCCTATAGGGCCACTTACGAGAGTGGGATCTGATAGATATGATAAGATAATATTTTTGGTATTTTTATGATAAAGATGCAAAGTAAAATAAAGGCAAAGTAAATGGCAAAGTAAATAACTAAGTAGTAGGAGATTGATATGATAAAGATAGACCCGGGGGCCATAGGTTTCACTAGTGGCTTCTCTCGAGAGCATTAGTATTCTATGGTGGGTGAACAAATTACTATTGAGCAATTGACAGAATTGAGCATAGTTATGTGAATATCTAGGTATGATCATGTATATAGGCATCACGTCCGAGACAAGTAGACCGACTCCTGCCTGCATCTACTACTATTACTCCACTCATCGACCGCCATCCAGCATGCATCTAGAGTATTAAGTTAAAAACAGAGTAATGCCTTAAGCAAGATAACATGATGTAGAGGGATAGACTCATGCAATATGAAGAAAACCCCATCTTGTTATCCTCGATGGCAACAATACAATACATGCCTTGCTGCCCTTACTGTCATCGGGAAAGGACACTGCAAGATTGAACCCAAAGCCAAGCACTTCTCCCATTGCAAGAAAGATCAATCTAGTAGGCCAAACCAAACTGATAATTCGAAGAGACTTGCAAAGATAACCAATCATACATAAAATAATTCAGAGAAGATTCAAATATTATTCATAGATAGACTTGATCATAAACCCACAATTCATCGGTCTCAACAAACACACCGCAAAAAGAAGATTACATCGAATAGATCTCCACAAGAGAGGGGGAGAACGTTGTATTGAGATCCAAAAAGAGAGAAGAGGCCATCTAGCTACTAACTATGGACCCGTAGGTCTGAGGTAAACTACTCGCACTTCATCGGAAAGGCTATGGTGTTGATATAGAAGCCCTCCGTGATTGATGCCCCCTCCGGCGGAGCTCCGGAACAGGCCCCAAGATGGGATCTCATGGATACAGAAAGTTACAGCGGTGGAATTAGGGTTTTGGCTCCGTATCTGATCGTTTGGGGGTACGTGGGTATATATAGGAGGAAGAAGTACGTCGGTGGAGCAACAGGGGGCCCACAAGGGTGGAGGGCGCACCTGGGGGGTTGGCGCGCCCCCTACCTCGTGGCATCTTGTTACGTTTCTTGACATAGGGTCCAAGTCTCCTGAGTTGTATTCGATGAGAAAATCACATTCCCGAAGGTTTCATTCCGTTTGGACTCCATTTGATATTCCTTTTCTTCGAAACCCTAAAACAGGCAAAAAACAACAATTCTGGGCTGGGCCTCCGGTTAATAGGTTAGTCCCAAAAATAATATAAAAGTGGATAATAAAGCCCAATAATGTCCAAAACAGTAGATAATATAGCATGGAGCAATCAAAAATTATAGATACGTTAGAGACGTATCAGTTCACCACTTCCATTGGTGCCTCTCCGATGATGCGTGAGTAGTTCTTTGTAGACCTTTGGGTCCGTAGTTAGTATCTAGATGGCTTCATCTCTCTCTTTTGATTCTCAATACAATGGTCTCTTGGAGATCCATATGATGTAACTCTTTTGTAGTGTGTTTGTTGGGATCTGATGAAATTCGAGTTTATCATCAGTAATATCTTTATATATCCATTAAAGTTATTTGAGTTTCTTTGATCTCTTATATGCATGATCTCTTATAGCCTCATATTTCTTCTCCGATATTTGGGTTTTGTTTGGCCAACTTGATCTATTTATCTTGCAATGGGAAGAGGTGCCCGGTAGTGGGTTCGATCTTACGGTTCTCGATCCTAGTGACAGAAAGGGAAATGACATGTACGTATCGTTGCTACTAAGGATAAAAAGACGAGATCTATATCTACCGCCATATAGATAAACGGATCTTGTCTGCATCATGTCATCGTTCTTATTGCATTACTCTATTTTTCCATGAACTTAATACACTAGATGCATGTTGGATAGTGGTCGATGTGTGGAGTAATAGTAGTAGATGCAAGCAGGAGTCGGTCTACTAATCTTGGACGTGATGCCTATGTAATGATCATTGCCTGGATATCGTCATAATTATTTGAAGTTCTATCAATTGCCCAACAGTAATTTGTTTACCCACCGTTTGCTATTTTTCTTGAGAGAAATGATGACCCACAAGTGTAGGGGGTCTATCGTAGTCCTTTCGATAAGTAAGAGTGTCGAACCCAACGAGGAGCAGAAGGAAATGATAAGCGGTTTTCAGCAAGGTATTCTCTGTAAGCACTGAAATAATAGGTAACAGATAGTTTTGTGATATGATAATTTGTAACGAGTAACAAGTAACAAAAGTAAATAAAGTGTAGCAAGGTGGCCCTATACCTTTTGTAGCAAAGGACAGGCCTGGACAAACTCTTATATGATGTAAACCGCTCCCGAGGACACATGGGAATTATCGTCAAGCTAGTTTTCATCATGTTCATATGATTCGCATTCGGTACTTTGATAATTTGGTATGTGGGTGGATCAGTGCTTGGGTGCTGCCCTTACTTGGACAAGCATCCCACTTATGATTAACCTCTATTGCAAGCATCTGCAACTACAACAAAAGTATTAAGGTAAACCTAACCATAGCATGAAACATATGGATCCAAATCAGCCCCTTACAAAGCAATGCATAAACTAGGGTTTAAGCTTCTGTCACTCTAGCAACCCATCATCTACTTATTACTTCCCAATGCCTTCCTCTAGGCCCAGATAATGGTGAAGTGTCATGTAGTAGACGTTCACATAACACCACTAGAGGAGAGACAACATACATCTCATCAAAATATCAAACGAATACCAAATTCACATGACTACTAATAGCAAGACTTCTCCCATGTCCTCATGAACAAATGTAACCACTCACAAAGCATATTCATGTTCATAATCATAGGGGTATTAATATGTATATAGGATCTGAACATACGATCTTCCACCAAATAAACCAACTAGCATCAACTACAAGGAGTAATTAACACTACTAGCAACCCACAGGTACCAATCCCTGACTTGGAGACAAGAATTGGATACAAGAGATGAACCTGGGTTTTGAGAGGAGATGGTGCTGGTGAAGATGTTGATGGAGATTGCCCTCTCCCGATGAGAGGAGCGTTGGTGATGACGATGGCAATGATTTCCCCCTCCCGGAGGGAAGTTTCCCCGGCAGGACAGCTCTGCCAGAGCCCTAGATTGGTTCCACCAAGGTTCCGCCTCGTGGCGGCGGAGTCTCATCCAGAAAGATGGCTTATGATTTTTTTTCTCATCGGAAGACTCCATATAGCAGAAGATGGCCATCGGAGGGCCACCAGGGGGCCCACGAGGTAGGGGGCGCGCCCCACCCTCGTGGGCAGGGTGTGCCCCCCTGGTGAACTTCTTGCGCTCAGTATTTTTTATATATTCTGAAAACGTCTTCCGTGAAGTTTCAGGACTTTTGGAGCTATGCAGAATAGGTCTCTAATATTTGCTCCTTTTCTAGCCCAGAATCCCAGCTGCCGGCATTCTCCCCCTTTATGTAAACCTTGTAAAATAAGAGAGAATAGGCATAAGTATTGTGACATAATCTGTAATAACAGTCCATAATGCAATAAATATCGATATAAAAGCATGATGCAAAATGGACGTATCAACTCCCCCAAGCTTAGACCTCGCTTGTCCTCAAGCGAAAGCCGAAATCGAAAAATATGTCCACATGTTTAGAGATAGAGGTGTCGATAAAAATAAAATGCGGACATGAGGGCATTATGATCATTCTTAGAACAACAACTTATATAATTCTTGTCATATGATCTCTTATGCTAGAGTAACAATTCAATCACAATTTCAAGTATGAATCATAAACTTCATTGAAAACTAACAAACTATAATCTTAGTCATTGGAGCAATTGCAATTTATCATAACATAGGAAAGAGTCAATATATAAGAGCTTTTCAGCAAGTCCACATACTCAACTATCATATAGTCTTTCACAATTGCTAAAACTCACGCAATACTTATGGGTATGGAGTTTTAATCAGACACAAAGAAAGATAGGGGCTTATAGTTTCGCCTCCCAACGTTTTACCTCAAGGGTAATGTCAACAATAATAGTTCATGAAAACTCACATCCAATTAGCCATATATACCAGGATCCTTCCAACATGTTGTGCTTGCCAAAAGATAAAATGTAAAAAGGAAGGGTGAAGATCACCATGACTCTTATGTAAGGTAGGAGATAAAGGTAAAAGATAGGCCCTTCGCAGAGGGAAGCAGAGGTTGTCATGCGCTTTTATGGTTGGATGCACAAAATCTTAATGCGAAAGAACGTCACTTTATATTGCCACTTGTGATATGGACCTTTATTATGTAGTCTGTCGCTTTTATTTCTTCCATATCACACTATCGTATAAAGATTATTTCCTCCACACCAATCAATCATACATATTTAGAGAGCATTTTTTATTGCTTGCACCAATGACAACTTACTTGAAGGATCTTACTCAATCCATAGGTAGATATGGTGGACTCTAATGGCAAAACTGGTTTAAGGGTGTTTGGAAGCACAACTAGTATCTCTACTTGGTGCAAAGGATTTGGCTAGCATGAGGGGGAAAGGCAAGCTCAATCATGTTGGATGATCCAAGAAAATATAATTTATTTCAGATGTAAGAAAACATAACCCATTACGTTGTCTTCCTTGTCCAATGTCGACTCTTTAGCATGTCATATTTTAATGAGTGCTCACAATCATAAAATATGTCCAAGATAGTATATTTATATGTGAAGTCCTATCTTTCTTTATTACTTCCTATTACTTGCAACGATGACCAAAACTATGGTTGTCAACTCTCAACAACTTTTATTCATCATACTTTTTCTATGTGAGCTCATTACTCTCCATAAGATCCATATGATCTCTTTGTTTCTTTTATTTCTTTCTCTTTTCTTTTATCCACTTAAGATCATGGCAAAATAATCAAGCCCTTGACTCAACACTAATCTTTATTATATATAGCTCACGGACTTGATTACATAGAAGGATCGTAAAGCAAAACTCACAACTGGATCATACTAAAAACTTTTATTCTACTAGATCAAGATATTACCAAAAGGATCGAACTAAGAAAAATGGTAAAGATAAAAGTGATGATGATACGATACCGGGGCACTCCCCCAAGCTTGGCAGTTGCCAAGGGGAGTGCCCATACCCATGTGATTATATCTCTTTTGCCGGTGAAGGAGTTGTTGGTGATGATGGATAGTCGCACATCGAGCGTAAGAGGTCTTCCAACTTGTGTATAATGCCCTTGAGTGCAATGGTATGCTCCTTCAACAAAATATTTTCACGGGGGAGATATTTGTTTTGTATACGAGCTAACTCAATCATCTTGAAAGCTTCGATCTCAGTTGGGGTAAGAAGATTGTGATCAAGTTGAAGGATGTCTTCTGTTGCCAAAACTTGGTCCCTTGTGGCCTTCTTGATCCCTTCATCCTTGTTGATCTCCATGGGTTCTTCTCTCTTCAGCTCTATCTTCATTAGCCAAGTATCGTTGCCCTCATTGTTGGAGGAGGAGGGAGACGACATGATGCTTGGTATGGCAACCCTGGCAAAAAACAGCTCGAAACAAGAACGGAGGAGTTTTGCGTGATACAGTGGTCAAAACCTCCGGGAGATCATATAATGAATTTTTACCGACCAAAATACGTAATGTGTAATAAAACGGAGTCCGGAGAGCACACGAGGTGCCCACGAGGTAGGGGGCGCGCCCTCCACCCTCGTGGAGCCCTCGTGTCCTTCCCGGACTTCTTCTTATTTTCTATTTTTCTAAATATTCCAAAACGGAAGAAAATTGCCATTAGAACTGTTTTGGAGTCGGTTTACTTACCGTACCACATACCTATTCCTTTTCGGAGTCTGAAACATTCCGGAAAGTGTCCCTTGTGTATTCCTCCGGGGTTACGGTTTCAATAACATTGGTTTCAATATTTATAGGATTACCTGAGATATAATGTTTAATTCTTTGACCGTTCACCACCTTCGGATTTGTGCCTTCGAAGTTGTTGATTTTTATGGCACCGGAACGATAGACCTCCTCGATAACGTAAGGACCTTCCCATTTAGAGAGAAGTTTTCCTGCAAAAAATCTTAAGCGAGAGTTGTATAGCAATACATAATCACCTACATTAAACTCACGCTTTTGTATCCTTTTGTCATGCCATCTTTTAACTTTCTCTTTAAACAACTTGGCATTTTCATAGGCTTGGGTTCTCCATTCATCAAGTGAGCTAATATCAAATAACCTCTTCTCACCGGCAAGTTTGAAATCATAATTGAGCTCTTTAATAGACCAATAAGCCTTATGTTCTAGTTTGAGAGGTAAGTGACATGCTTTTCCATAAACCATTTTATACGGAGACATACCCATAGGATTTTTATATGCAGTTTTATAGGCCCATAATGCATCATCAAGTTTCTTGGACCAATTCTTTCTAGATCTATTAACAGTCTTTTGCAAAATTAATTTGAGTTCTCTATTACTCAATTCTACTGGACCACTAGACCGTGGGTGATAAGGAGATGCAATTCTATGATTAACATCATATTTAGCAAGCATTTTACGGAAAGCACCATGAATAAAATGTGAACCACCATCAGTCATTAAATATCTAGGGACTCCAAACCTTGGAAAAATAACTTCTTTAATCATCTTAATAGAGGTGTTATGATCAACACTACTAGTTGGAATAGCTTCTACCCACTTAGTAACATAATCAACAGCAACTAAAATATGTGTATAACCATTAGAGGCAGGAAAAGGTCCCATATAATCAAAGCCCCAAACATCAAATGGTTCAATAACAAGTGAATAGTTCATAGGCATTTCTTGATGTCTACTAATATTACCAATTCTTTGACATTCATCACAAGATAAGACAAACTTACGGGCATCCTTGAAGAGAGTAGGCCAATAAAAACCGGATTGTAATACCTTATGTGCAGTTCTATCCAGCGTGGTGTCCTCCATAAGCCTTGGAATGACACTTGCGTAGGATCTGTTGTTGTTCATGCTCAGGTACACAACGTCTAATAACACCATCTACTCCTTCTTTATAAAGATGTGGGCCATCCCAAAAGTAATGTCTCAAATCATAGAAGAATTGTTTCTTTTGCTGGTATGTGAAACTAGGTGGTATAAATTTAGCAACAATGTAATTAGCATAATCAGCATACCATGGAGCAGTATGAGAAGCATTTATGACATTTAATTGTTCATCAGGAAAGCTATCATCAATAGGTAGTGGGTCATCAAGAACATTTTCTAACCTAGACAAATTGTCTGCAACGGGGTTCTCAGCTCCCTTTCTATCAATAATATGCAAATCAAATTCTCGTAGCAATAGAACCCATCTAATAAGTCTAGGTTTAGCATCTTTCTTTTCCATAAGGTATTTAATAGCAACATGATCCATGTGAATAGTTACTTTAGAATCAACAATATAAGGTCTGAACTTATCACAAGCAAATACAGCTGCTAAGAATTCTTTTTCAGTAGTAGCATAATTTCTCTTTGCATTGTCTAGAGTTTTACTAGCATATTGAATAACATTTAGTTTCTTATCAATTCTTTGCCCTAGAACAGCACCTACAGCATAATCACTAGCATCACACATAATTTCAAAAGGTAAATTCCAGTCAGGTGGCTGAACAATAGGTGCAGAGATTAATGCTCTCTTAAGTATTTCAAATGCTTCTACGCAATCATCATAAAAAACAAATGGTATATCTTATGTAATAAATTATTCAGAGGCCGGGAAATTTTGGAGAAGTCCTTAATGAACCTCCTATAAAACCCGGCATGACCAAGGAAACTTCTTATACCTTTGATGTCCTTGGGACATGGCATCTTTTCAATAGAATCAACCTTGGCTTTATCAACCTCAATACCTCTTTCAGAAACTTTATGCCCCAAGACAATACCTTCATTAACCATAAAGTGGCACTTTTCCCAATTCAAGACAAGATTAGTTTCTTCACATCTCTGCAAAACTCGGTCAAGGTTGCTTAAGCAATCATCAAAAGAGGATCCATAGACGGAAAAATCGTCCATGAAAACCTCACAAATCTTTTCACAAGAGTCAGAGAATATAGCCATCATGCATCTTTGAAAGGTAGCAGGTGCATTACATAAACCAAAAGGCATATGTCTATACGCAAAAGTACCAAAAGGGTAAGTAAAAGTAGTCTTTGATTGATCATTGGCCGACACAGGTATTTGAGAGAAACCAGAATAACCATCTAGAAAGCAAAAATGTGTATGTTTGGATAATGTTTCTAGCATTTGATCGATAAAAGGTAAAGGGTAATGATCTTTTTTAGTAGCTTTATTTAATTTGCGGAAATCAATTACCATCCTATAACCTGTAATAATTCTTTGCGGGATCAACTCATCTTTATCATTAGGAACGACAGTAATACCTCCCTTCTTAGGGACACAATGGACAGGAATTACCCACTGAGTATCAGCAACGGGATAAATTATACCTGCCTCAAGAAGCTTTAGTATTTCCTTTCTTACCACTTCCTTCATCTTAGGATTCAGCCGTTGATGATCATGAACTGGTTTGGCATCTTCCTCTAAATTTATTTTGTGTTGACACGGAGTGGGACTAATGCCCTTAAGATCATCATGAGTATATCCAATAGCAGCACGGTGCTTCTTCAGAGTTCTCAATAATATCTCTTCTTCATGCTCTGAAAGGTTAGCACTAATAATAACAGGATATATCTTTTTCTCATCAAGATAAGCATATTTAAGAGTATCAGGTAATGGTTTAAGATCAAACACGGGATCACCCTTGGGTGGAGGAGGATCCCCTAGGATTTCAACAGGCAAATTGTGTTTCAGGATGGGTTCCTGTTTAAAGAATACTTCATCTATTTCCCTTCTTTCATTCATAAACATATCATTTTCATGGTCCAGCAAATATTGTTCTAAAGGATCACTAGGAGGTACGACAATAGAAGCAAGACCAATAATTTCATCTTTACTAGGTAATTCCTCTTCACGGTGTTGTCTATGAAATTTAGAGAAATTAAATTCATGAGACATATCATCTAAACCAATAGTAACAACATCCTGTTTGCAATCTATCTTAGCATTAACAGTGTTGAAGAAGGGTCTGATACGTCTCCAACGTATCTATAATTTTTTATTGCTCCATGCTATATTATTTACTGTTTTGAATGTTTATGGGCTTTATTATACACTTTTATATCATTTTCTGGGACTAACCTATTAACCCAGAGCCCAGTGCCAGTTTCTGTTTTTACCCTGTTTTAGGGTTTCGAAGAAAAGGAAAATCAAATGGAGTCCAATTGACCTGAAACTTCACGGAACTCATTTTTGGAAGGAAAGAAGCCCAGAAGACTTGGAGTGCACGTCGGGGGATCTGCGAGGAGGTGAGGAGGCAGGGGGCGCGCCCACCCCCCTGGGCGCGCCCTCCACCCTCATGAGCCCCTCGTGGCCCCCTGATGTACTTCTTCCGCCTATATATCTCCATATACCCTAAAAACATCGGGGAGCACAATAGATCGGGGGTTCCGCCGCCAGAAGCCTCCGTAGCCACCGAAAGCCAATCTAGACCCGTTCCGGCACCCTGCCGGAGGGGGCAATCCTTCTTCGGTGGCCATCTTCATCATCCCGGTGCTCTCCATGAGTCGTGGAATTGTCACGGCAGATGTCCTCTTGCAAGGACTTAGTCATGGAGCCATCGCAACTAGGAAGCTTAAAGGGGTTAATCGAGACAAAGGACACGAGAGGTTTATACTAGTTCAGCCCCTTACGGTGAAGGAAGGCCTACGTCTAGTTGGGTTGGTATTGCTTGAGGTTTCGATGACCAGGGAGCGAGATACGCTATGCCTGGCTCTCGATCAGTTGTTTTCTTGCCCTTAAGCCACCGACGGGTCGTCCCCTTATATACACGGGTTGACGCCCTGCGGCCTACAGAGTCCCGGCCGGCTCATAGACAGTCTCCGGCTCGGTGACTAGTTAATTCTACCTTATGATACAAGTCATGCCATCATGGCGGTTTACCACTATGGGCCTTAAGTCGCCTGTGGGCTTTAGACCCTTTATTGAATCGCCATCTTCATGCTTGATCTTGGGCTTCTTCTGATGAGTCCCTCTTTGCGTAACCCGGCCCCTCCTGGGCAGCTTACACAAATAGTTATATCCCCAACACGAGGCCCCAGATTGATTTGAACCGGTTCATGTCAATCTTAAAATACCTTAAGAAACAAGCCTTCAGTCTTCTTGTCTGCGCAAAGGTTTTAACCCGCCATGACGTCATCTTCTGGATCCGCGTTAACCCGTCGTGACATCATCTTCAATTAAATTCATATTTTACTCCATCATATCTTCCAACGGATCTTTGCCTTTACTGACCATTCCGAAAAACGAGGCGTCGGGGTCGCTGGATAATGATGTTCGGTCCCCTCGTTTCTCGCGCCGTCTCAGTCGGCCCTTCCTTATAAATAGGTGCGACCTAGGTCTTTCCCATTCTCCTTCCTCGGTCGTCTTCCTCCTCGCACTGTTTCTCTGCCGCTCGAGCTCTGCCGCCGCCGCCGCCGCAGATTTCCTCGTCTTCTCCAACTCAGGCCGCTGCATCAACCTGACTTGACCAGAGAAACGCGACGGAACCCTGCAACAGCTCTGCATCCGTAAGTCCTTTTCCTTCCCTGCTTTTAGATCTGCATTGCGGCCTCCCGAGTTCGTCGGTGTTCATCGCCGCCCGTTGCAAACCCTTGATAGTTTTCCTCCTCAGTGCTCCTTTTTGATCTTTAGACAGTTAGAACTACTACGGCGGCTGTTCCGCACCCATCTCGAATAGAAATAGATCTCATTTCCCTTGTTTAAAGGCCTCTTTCGAGTGTATGAACTTCTCTGCACTGGTTTTAGGTCTAGAAATTTTTCTTTTCAGAACGATCGTTTGATCCAAAATAATAGCTGCAACTTGTGAAACCTGTTTGTTCCACACTTAGCCAAAAAACGGCATCTGTCGACTCTGTTTCAGCCATAGTAGTTCATGTGACCGGTTTAAGATAATACTGACTGTCAGCACTGCCTGCTTTTGGCGACTTAAGACAATTTTCATCATCGTTAATACTTGCAGCTGTTTAAACATTATCACACAACCACCTGTATGTCATTAGGCCCCTACTTAAGCCGCCATCTCAGACAACCCAATAATACTTATTCTCCGGGTTATAATAAACCGGAAAATTTCCTTTATCTTGTTGTAGGCTTCAATTTACTCAATGGCACCCAAAGCTGTTAAACCTCCGATTACCTGCAACTGGGTCCCATCCATTGTTACGGAGAGCAAACTGTCAGAGTTTGTGAAGTCCGGCCATCTGCCCAAGAAGGACGTCATGTCTTATCGTGCTCCTGACCCGTCTGAAGAGAAACCTCAACCCAAGGAAGGGGAGGTGATCATTTTTACCGATCACATGAGCCGGGGATTTGCTCCTCCCGGTTCAAAATTCTTTAGAGACGTTTTGCACTTCTTTGACTTAAGACCTCAAGACATCGGGCCCAACTCCGTGTCAAATATCTGCAACTTTCAAGTTTTCTGTGAGGTTTACCTTGGAGAAGAACCCAGCCTACTCCTGTTCAGGGAATTGTTCTATTTGAACCGGCAGAATGAACGGGCCAACGGGCCCAGTCTGGAGCTTGGTGGCATATCAATTCAAAGGCGGAGAGACTGCCTGTTCCCTTATGCTGAATTGCCGAGTCATCCAAAGGACTGGAACCAGACATGGTTCTACTGCCAAGATACTTCTCCGGCTGGCGAAAATCCACTGCCCGGCTTCCGCGCATTGCGCCTTGAACCTACTCACCCGCTGCCGGATAAGTTGACAGCTATTGAACGCCTGCCACTCACCCCCAAAATCAAGAGGATTAAAGCTCTTTTAGGGAACGGCTTAGATGGCATTGACTTGGTCCGAGTCTGGATTGCTTGGAGAATAATTCCGTTAAGCCGCCGCCCCGGCTTAATGTGTAATTATTCAGGCGAGAAGAATGACCCTCAACGTCATAACCCTGACGACTTACCAGATGACGTAGTGGAAGCTACAACTCAGTCCTTGTTGAAAGAGGGCACAGTGAATAGTAATGCCTTCGGCTTACTACCTTTTTGCCAGAAGAACCCGGCCCCTGCAGTAAGTTTCCAGCCATCGGGTTATGTTTTATCATGTTAGGCTGTATTCTTACGCATAACCAGTTATAACCTTTTACAGGCAAATGATAGCTTCTGGAACACGCAATATGATCATGAGGCGGCCAAGAAAGCCAGGGCGGCCAAGAGAGCCGAAAAGAAAACCACCAAGCCCACCACCTCAAGGAAAAGGAAGCCAAGCGCCTCTGAGCTGTTTCAGCTTGATGATACTGATGATAATGAGGAAGAGGTAACCTTTGAAATTCCCTTTCTCCTTTATTTCTACCTTACTGATGCTAACCTTCTTTCAGGAAGACACGGGCAACAGCCAACCCGTCGAGGAAGAGGTAATTGTAATCTCCTCCGACTCCGAGCTTCAGCCGCGTCAGAAAATTCGAAGAGTAACCCGGAAAGTAAGATTTTCACATCCTTTGGCTTACCAAGATCCTGACTTTCTTTTGAAGCGACAGAATTATGAGAGCCGGAGGCAGACCCGGACCAGCAAAGACGCGGAACTCTCCTCCGGCTTACCTGATGTGACCAGGAAACGCCAGACTGAGGTTATCTCCGATTTACACCTTCTTTTTCCTTTGGCAGGCTTCATTTGTTAGCCTCTCAATTATTCTGACTCCAACTATCAGGATATTTCACCTTCCTCCGGTGAGTCTATGCAGTCCAACATGCCAGCCTTCAAAACTGCTCCCGGGTAATATAAACTTGTTGTACCTTATGCTTTATTTTACTCATATTTGCTGTATTTAACTTGTCTACCTTTTCCACAGTGTGCAAGTAAAGCCCAGCAAAAGGGCAAAAAAGAATAAGCCGCCCCAAGAGCCGGTTGTGACTGAACCAGAGTTGGGCACAGCTACTCCTGATGCCTCTGCTCACGAGCCGCCGCCTCAACCGTCTCATGATGTTCCTATATCTTCCTCTGACCCGCCTACTGAACAAACCCTCAACGATTCTGGTAACCCGGAGGCTCCTAGCCCCGCCAAGGCAAATGATCAGGAAGTTGAAATTCTCAAGACTCAGTTTGTTGAGCCGGCACAGCCGTCTGCACTTGCCAAGTGTTCTAAAAAGGAATTGGTGGAACGCCGGAAGGCCAAGCTGGATGTCGCTGACTATACTCATTTGAGTATTGGAGAGATTGTCTCCGGCTATATCAATCAAGTACAAAGCAGCCGTGACCTGGAAATTGACATGGTGAAGCAGATACAGCAAAAATCTGAGGTATGACTTATACTAGCTTACTTTCAATCACACTTACTGTACCAGCCCCCAAGTCTATTGCTTATGAATAAATATGCTGTAGACTTAGAAAAATTGTTAGAGCTACTTATCCGGCTTAAAGAAAAAATAATTGAACCGGGTGTAACACAATACCTTTAACTTGCGATATACATTAGCCCCCAAGTGCCAAAAATCTTTGCTTGCAAGGTATTTGGGACTTAATATTCAAGACCGGCTTAATAATTTAGAAAGCTTCGGTATACATTAGCCCCCAAGTGTCAAGTATCTTTGCTTGCAAAGTGCTTGGGACTTAATAGTACTTACCGTAACTTTTACTACTATCTGGTGCAATGCAGGCCACCATAAGTAAATTTGAATTGGAGATTGCTGATTTGAAGAATCGCCTGGCAACCCAGGAAAGTGAAATTGAAAAGGCCAACTCCAAATTTGAATTCAGCGTCTCTGAACAAGAGAAGTTGAAGCAAAATTTTCAATCAGAGAAGAAAACTTGGGCTGATGAAAAGGCCGCACTGGTGACCCGGGCCGAGACAGCAGAGGCATCGCTTGCGGAAGCAACGGCCGAACTGTCCGACTTAAAGCGCCAGATATCTCGAATGGTTTCAGCAATCTTCGGTGAGTGACTTATCCAAACCTTAAACACTGCAAAACTCCTTGAATGACCATTTCAGTTGTCTCCTCTGACTCACCTTATGCTTAATAACGCAGGCCCCAGGAGCACAAATCTTAAGCAGAACATGGTGATCAAGCTGAAGGCGGTTTATACTCTGGTGGAACAACTCTACACCGGGTCACAACGTGCTCTGGCCGTTGTGGCTTTATCAAACGATGTTCCTTATCTCCTGCAAGATGTGCTGAAGCGGCTTGCTGTGCTACCTCAGCGAATCCAAGAGTTAAGACGAGCATCTGCAAGAGCCGGAGCTATAGCCGCATTGAGCCGGGCCAAGGCGTGGCTTCCAGAACTAGACCCCGCTGACATTGCTCTTGGGTATCCAAGTTTAAAGGAAGATGGCACCGTATTTAATGATAAGGATTTCACCGCCTGTGTGAAGGATATACGTCCGGTGGCTACTCTTATTGGGAACGATACTGACCTCACCAAGTGTCAGCCGGGTTATGACAAGGAGAACCGGAGAATCCCCATGCCACATTACGACGATGTCAGCTTGATCCCTCCAACCCGTAAGCACACCTTTGCTCCTGAAGTCGACCCAACCGGTTTAATAGATGATGAAGCTGAGTTTGAAGCCTTGAGTGGCATTGACTGGGCCTCATCATCCTTCCAGGACAAAGCAGCCGGCGGAGAGACGGAGAAGGATAACCCGGGGGCTTCAAGTCAACCCCAAGAGTAGCTTGTCAGGCACCACCTGCTTATGTCATCGTAGAAAACAATGCATCATTCAGACTCGGGGAGTCTTGTAACAAAGTAAAAGATACCTTGAGTTTTGCTATGCCTTTGCGCATGCTTATGGCCCTTAATACTTGCATAAGCCGCCGCCATTATTCTCTTTGTAGTTTGTATGAATCTGTTATGTCCTTTGCAAAAATACCTTGCATTGCCCTGTAGTGCTCACAGCTGTTTTTTCCGGCTTATATAAACCAACCCCTGAGGGTAAACTTAACTCCTGAAAATTGGCACATATAAGTTCACCTGGTTCTTAACAACCTGATGTAACTAACATTAATTCTGGAAGACTGTAATGTATTCCATTGTATTTTCAAGAGGGTCACAAGATACCTAATGTTGGCACTTGTAAAATATGATGAACAAAATTCAAGGGTTTCTGATTCGAATACGATCAGTGACCCGTTCCAAAGGGGTTGAGCTAAGATTCGGATACGATCTGTTAGCCCCCAGTGGCTGTGGCGATGCCAATCAAGTGGGTATCGACAGCTATGTTCTCTTTGGTTCGAATACGACCTATGTTTGAACAGGAAGCCCCCAAGTGACCATAAGAGTTGTTTAATGACGCTGATTCGAATACGATCCACGTCAGACCCAAAAGGAGTTAAGCTATGATTCAGATATGATCAAGAAGCCCCCAAGTGGGTTTGGCAGTATGCCGATCAAACGGGTATCGACAGCTATGTTCTCTTTGGTTCGAATACGACCTATGTTTGAACAGGAAGCCCCCAAGTGATCAACGGCTAGATTCAGATATGATCATAAGCCGGACCAAAGGAAAGCCGGATTCAGATATGATCCGCTTCTCCTTGGTTATCTCCACCACCTGTCAAGGAAAAACACATAAACCTTTTTTGGGAGTGGAAAAAAGGACAGAGGTCCTGCTTTATTGCTTTATATAATATACATAGTATAAGTATATACACATTAGAGCTGACGGCTCAAGTATAATAAGGCCGAAGATGGGCGATATTCCACGGCCGACGGGTCTCCTCCTCCGACTTACGTGAGTCTTTATGCTCTCGAACGTCGATAAGGTAGTATGATCCATTGTTCAGATTCTTGCTG
Organism: Triticum aestivum; assembly: GCF_018294505.1. NCBI lineage: Eukaryota > Viridiplantae > Streptophyta > Magnoliopsida > Poales > Poaceae > Triticum > Triticum aestivum. The sequence continues at coordinate 595,063,400 of NC_057803.1, read as the reverse complement.
ACCACAAAGGGTCCTTCCCAAGGAGGGGATAGCTTGTGTATGTTAGATTGATCCTGGATGAGTCGGAGCACTAAGTCGCCTTCCTGAAAGGTTCTGGACTTAACCCGGCGGCTGTGGTAGCGACGCAGGTCTTGTTGGTAAATCGCCGAGCGGGCTATTGCCAAGTCTCGCTCTTCATCCAACAGGTCAAGTGCATCTTGCCGAGCTTTTTCATTGTCTTCCTCAACATAAGCCGCCACACGGGGTGAATCGTGACGGATGTCACTTGGCAGGACCGCCTCTGCTCCATACACCATAAAGAAAGGCGTGTAACCCGTAGATCTGTTAGGGGTAGTATTGATGCTCCAGAGTACAGAAGATAACTCCTCCACCCAACAACCCGGCGTCCGCTGTAAAGGGACCAAGAGCCGGGGCTTGATACCCTTCAAGATTTCTTGATTGGCTCATTCTGCTTGGCCATTTGATTAAGGGTGAGCTACAGCTGAAACGTCAAGCCGGATATGCTCTCGTTGACAGAACTCTTCCATAGCTCCTTTGGAAAGGTTAGTACCATTATCAGTTATGATGCTGTGTGGAAAACCAAAGCGAAAAATCACCTTTTTCATAAACTGGACTGCTGTGGCTGCATAACACTTACTGACTGGCTCCGCCTCCACCCACTTTGTGAACTTGTCAACTGCCACCAAGAGGTTAGTCTTTTTATCCTTAGATCTCTTGAAAGGCCCGACCATATCAAGCCCCCAGACTGCAAACGGCCAGGTAATTGGAATCATCCTTAACTCTTGAGCCGGCACATGGGCTCGTCGTGAGAATTTCTGACATCCGTCACATTTACTGACCAGGTCTTCCGCATCAGCATGAGCCGTCAGCCAATAGAACCCATGACGGAAGGCTTTGGCCACAAGAGATTTTGATCCGGTGTGATGACCACAATCACCTTCATGAATTTCACGAAGGACCTCCTGACCCTTTGCAGGTGACACGCAACGTTGAATCACTCCAGCCGGCTTAAGGCATCCGCCGCCTCATTCTTCCTTCGATCAATGTGTTCCACTACGCAACCCTTGAAATATCCAGCCACAACATCGACTTCACGACGGTAAGCCGCCATGAGGGGATCTTTAGAGTCCCACTTGCCTGACACCTGTTGAGCCACAAGGTCTGAGTCTCCTAAGCATCTTACCCGGATCAAGTTCATCTCTTTGGCTATCCGGAGACCATGGAGCAGGGCCTCATACTCAGCTGCATTGTTAGTGCAAGGAAACATAAGCCGGAGCACATAACAAAATTTGTCACACCGAGGGGAAGTTAATACAACTCCGGCCCCCGAGCCTTCCAACTGTCTGGACCCATCAAAGTGAATAATCCAATAAGTGTTATCGGGCTTCTCCTCAGGTGCCTGTAGCTCTGTCCAGTCGTTGATGAAATCCACCAAAGCTTGGGACTTAATGGCAGTGCGCGGCGCGTACTTCAGACCATGAGGCCCGAGCTCGATGGCCCATTTGGCGACTCGTCCTGTAGCCTCTCTGTTCTGAATAATGTCTCCCAAGGGGGCAGAACTTACCACAGTGATAGGGTGACCTTGGAAGTATTGCTTCAGCTTTCGGCTTGCCATGAACACCCCGTAAACAAGTTTCTGCCAATGAGGATATCTTTGCTTTGACTCGATGAGTACCTCACTGACATAATAAATCGGCCGTTGAACCGAGTGTTCCTTACCAGCCTCCTCGCGCTCTACCACAATCGCCACACTGACGGCTCGTGAATTAGCAGCCACATATAACAGCAAAGGCTCCTTGTCAATGGGAGCCGCAAGAACCAGTGGTTCAGATAACTGCCTCTTCAAATCCTCAAAAGCAGCATTAGCGGCATCACTCCAGACAAAGGTGTCTGCCTTCTTCATTAATTGGTACAGCGGTAGGGCCTTCTCACCTAACCGGCTTATGAACCGGCTCAAAGCGGCAACACGACCCGCCAATCGCTGAACATCATTAATACATGCCGGTTTAGCCAAAGAAGTGATTGCCTTAATCTTCTCCGGATTAGCCTCGATGCCCCTGTTTGAGACCAAGAATCCCAAAAGCTTGCCTGCAGGCACACCAAATACACACTTCTCCGGGTTAAGCATCATTTTGTAAACCCGGAGATTGTCAAAGGTTTCTCTGAGATCAGATATCAAGGTTTCTGCCTCTCTGGATTTCACTACTATGTCATCCACATAAGCATGAACATTGCGCCCAATCTGATCGTGAAGACAATTCTGTACACATCATTGATAAGTCGCCTGGGCACTCTTGAGCCCAAACGGCATAGACACATAGCAGAAGGCTCCAAACGGGGTGATGAAGGCCGTTTTCTCCTGGTCCTTAACTGCCATCTTGATCTGATGATAGCCAGAATAAGCATCCAAAAAACTCAAATGCGCACAACCTGCCGTAGCATCAATGATTTGATCAATACGGGGGAGAGCAAAAGGATCGGCCGGACAAGCCCTATTTAGGTCCGTGTAATCCACACACATCCGCCAGGTGCCATTTTTCTTGAGTACGAGCACCGTGTTAGCCAACCATTCTGGATGAAAAACTTCAACAATAAACCCAGCCGCCAAGAGCCGGGCGACCTCTTCTCCTATAGCTTTTTGTCACTCTTCATTGAATCGCCGCAGAAATTGCCTGACCGGCTTATACTTCGGATCAATATTAAGAGTGTGCTCAGCGAGTTCTCTTGGTACACCCGGCATGTCAGAAGGTTTCCATGCAAAGATGTCCCGGTTCTCACGGATGAACTCGATGAGCGCGCTTTCCTATTTAGGATCCAAGTTGGCACTGATGTTGAATTGCTTAGATGAATCGCCTGGAGTGAAATCAACAAGCTTAGTCTCTGCAGCCGATTTAAACTTCATGGCCGGGTCATGCTCCGTAGTCGGCTTCTTGAGAGAAGTCATATCTGCCGGGTCAATGTTACCTTGATAAAATTTGAGCTCCTCCGCTGCACAGACAGACTCGGCGTAAGCCGCATCGCCCTCTTCACACTCCAGGGCCACCTTTCGGCTTCCATGCACAGTGATGGTACCCTTGTAACCCGGCATCTTGAGCTGTAGATACACATAACACAGTCGTGCCATGAATTTGGCATAGGCTGGCCGCCCGAACAAAGCGTGATATGGACTTTGATTTTGACCACCTCAAAAGTTAACTTTTCCGCCCTAGAATCACGCTCGTCTTCGAAGGCCACCTCTAGCTCAATCTTCCCCACAGGATACGCCGACTTACCGGGCACCACTCCATGGAAGACGGTGTTGGAAGTCTTTAAATTCTTATCAGTTAAGCCCATGCGCCGAAAGGTCTCGTAATAGAGGATGTTGATGCTGCTACCTCCATCCATGAGCACTTTAGTAAACTTATAACCACCAACTTGCGGTGCCACCACTAGGGCCAGTTGACCCGGATTATCAACCCGGGGAGGGTGATCCTCCCTGCTCCAGACAATAGGCTGTTCCGACCACCTCAAGTAACAAGGGACTGCCGGTTCAACAGAATTCACAGCCCTCTTATGAACTTTCTGATCACATTTACACAAACTTGTGGTGAACACGTGATACTGCCCACTGCTTAACTGTTTCGGATGGCTCTGATAACCCGACTGCTGCTGTTGCTGACCTCCTTGACCAGACTGCTGTTGATTATAACCACCCTGGCTTCCCTGAAAACCGGATCCTGAACCACCGCCCGGGCCATGAAAGCCGCCGGCTCCTGAACCGCCGCCTGGGCCTTGATTGCCATCAAATGTGTTAGAATTCTTGAAAGCTTTCATGATTGCGCAATCCTTCCATAAATGAGTCGCTGGTCGTTCCCGGGTACCGTGTTTTGGGCAGGGTTCATTGAGTAGTTGCTTGAGAGACGGACCTGACCCACCAAACCGGGGTGGCTTTCCCTTGTGCTTCTGATTGTTACCCTGTGCATTGGCCACAAATTCCGGGTTACTGTCCGCCTTACGCTTATTACCTCCTTGACTCACCGGGTTATGCTGCTGACCCTTTCCATTGCCGTTCTTATTTCCCTTCCCTGTCTTTTCCTCATCAGACACGGGATCCTTGGTACTATCAGAATCGGCATACTTGACTAAAGCCGCCATCAGCGTCCCCATATCGTTGCAATCACGCTTAAGGCGCCCCAGCTTCTGTCCCAGAGGTTCAAAGCGGCAATTCTTCTCCAACATGAGAACTGCTGAGCCGGCATCCATCTTGTCAGACGAATGTATTATATCCTTGACCCGGCGCACCCAATGAGTCGTAGATTCACCTTCTTCCTGCTTACAATTTGTCAGATCCACAATTGAAATAAACTTCTTGCAAGTATCTTTGAAGTTCTGGATGAAACGGGCTTTTAGCTCTGCCCATGAACTAATGGAGTTGGGTGGCAAACCCTTTAACCAAGAACGGGCCGTTCCGTCCAGCATCATGGTGAAATATTTAGCCATCGCCTCATCACTAACCTCTAGCAGCTCCATAGCCATCTCATAACTTTCAATCCATGCCCCAGGCTGTAAATCGGCAGTATAATTCGGCACCTTCCGAGGCCCCTTGAAATCCTTGGGCAGACATACATTACGTAAAGCCGGTACCAGACAAGGAACTCCTCCGGTTCTAGTAGCAACCCCCGCTTCAACGGAAGTCGTCAGGTAAGCCGGTGAGTTCTGTTGGGCTGCTAGCTGAGCCGCTAGCTGAGCGGCCCGCTCGTCCTCCTGACGTATCCAATCCTGAACCGGGTTATGCCCGCCGGGCTGGTTCCAGCGCTGAGCGTTACTTGACAAGGCCTCTGATTCCATGTTCTTACTATAACTCGGGCTCCGATTTTGACAAGGCGGAGCTAACCAGGGCGGTGGAGTCGAGTGAATCCTATCCCGGCTGTAGGAGTAGGTCTTGCTGAGCCAGGGCTATTTGGACAAGTTCTCTGATCTTTCGGGTTTCCACCGCTGTCGGATCATTCCCATCTACCGGGAGAGCCGCCAAACGTGCTGATGATGCAATTAAGTTCTCCATGGGGTTGGAGAAGTGACCCTGCGGTATTGGCACGTAATTGGGCGGTGCCATATTGCCGTGAGGCGATGCCATCCCCTAAGGCCAGACTGGACCTCCCGCTCCGGATGTAATAAGCTGATTCGCACCTGGCGGGTTACTTGGGCCGACCCCGGGTGTAGCAAAGAGATTCCGAGGATCATAATTCTGAGGTAAACGGGACTGAGTTTTCTGATGTCTCCTCCTCATTACCTCATTAGATGCGTTCAGGCTCAACGTGAGCTGCAAGGCCTCTGCCCGAAGTTGCTGCGCCCGTACGTCCAAAGCCGCCCGCTCTGCTGCTAATCTAGCGTCCTCAGCTGCTAAGGTTTCTTTGACCCGGGCGATCTCGTCGCGAACCTGTGCCACCTCCGCCTCATGCTCAGATTGGTTCGCAGGGATGACTGTAACAGTTAACAAAGTCGTAAGCTTATCCATGAGATCTATCAGCACCTGAGCCGGTGAGCGCACAGGGCCTCCTGCCCCGGCTGCTCCTAACCCGGACGTTTTTGCCGCTGAAGCCGTAGAATTTTGGCCCGGTTGAGTACCAGCCATGAAGACTCCTGCCCGGTTTGGCGACGCTGAGAGGTCCGGAATAGTGCTGCCATCGGAACAGCCCCCAAGCACGCCATCTTGAACTTGATACAGCGAATCTGTTGAGCCGGCGGATGAATTATCGTCAGAGAGGACGGCCGGCTCACCATCACCTTCCGATCCTTCAGGAAGTTCACCTCCATGGATGCAACCCACAAAGGCACGCTTCACGACGGGTTGAGCTCCGGCGGGTTTCGCACGCTGAGCCGTCTCGACGAGGTCGGTGCAGCTGTCCGGCTCAGGGCCCGGCTCACCAATCCGGCCGATGAAGACATGAATTCCGCCAAAGGAGACCCGGTAGCCATACTCAATTGAACCGGCGTCAGGGCCCCAGCCTTTGTCATCGATGTAGATCTTGCCGCGACGACTCTTGGTCATCCGGCCAACTGCGTATCCCTCGAGCCCTTCGAAGCTGCCCTTCAAGAACTCGAACCCATCGTGTGCTGGCCCCATGGTGGGCGCCAACTGTCGTGGAATTGTCACGGCGGATGTCCTCTTGCAAGGACTTAGTCATGGAGCCATCGCAACTAGGAAGCTTAAAGGGGTTAATCGGGACAAAGGACACGAGAGGTTTATACTAGTTCAGCCCCTTATGGTGAAGGAAGGCCTACGTCTAGTTGGGTTGGTATTGCTTGAGGTTTCGATGACCAGGGAGCGAGATATGCTATGCCTGGCTCGATCAGTTGTTTTCTTGCCCTTAAGCCGCCGACGGGTCGTCCCCTTATATACACGGGTTGACGCCCTGCGGCCTACAGAGTCCCGGCCGGCTCATAGACAGTCTCCGGCTCGGTGACTAGTTAATTCTACCTTATGATACAAGTCATGCCATCATGGCGGTTTACCACTATGGGCCTTAAGTCGCCTATGGGCTTTAGACCCTTTATTGAACCACCATCTTCATGCTTGATCTTGGGCTTCTTCTGATGAGTCCCTCTTTGCGTAACCCGGCCCCTCCTGGGCGGCTTACACAAATAGTTATATCCCTAACAAGGAGGGAGTAGTTCTCCCTCGGGGCTGAGGGTATGTACCAGTAGCTATGTGTTTGATCTCTCTCTCTCTCTCTCTCTCTCTCTCGTGTTCTTGAGATGATACGATCTTGGTGTATCGCGAGCTTTGCTATTATATTTGGATCCTATGATGTTTCTTCCCCCCTCCACTCTCTTGTAATGAATTGAGTTTCCCCTTTGGAGTTATCTTATCGGATTGAGTCTTTAAAGATTTGAGAACACTTGATGTATGTCTTGCCATGGATATCTGTGGTGACAATGGGATATCACGTGATTCACTTGATGTATGTTTTGGTGATCAACTTGCGGGTTCCGCCCATGAACCTATGCATAGGGGTTGGCACATGTTTTCGTCGTGATTCTCCTGTAGGAACTTTGGGGCACTCTTTGAGGTCCTTTGTGTTGGTTGAATAGATGAATCTGAGATTGTGTGACGCATATCGTATAATCATACCCACCGATACTTGAGGTGACATTGGAGTATCTAGGTGACATTAGGGTTTTGGTTGATTTGTGTCTTAAGGTGTTATTCTAGTACGAACTCTAGGGCTGTTTGTGACACTTATAGGAATAGCCCAATGGATTGATTGGAAAGAATAACTTTGAGGTGGTTTCGTACCCTACCATAATCTCTTCGTTCGTTCTCCGCTATTAGTGACTTTGGAGTGACTCTTTGTTGCATGTTGAGGGATAGTTATGTGATCCAATTATGTTAGTATTGTTGAGGGAACTTACACTAGCGAAAGTATGAACCCTAGGCCTTATTTCCACGCATTGCAATACCGTTTACGCTCACTTTTATCATTAGTGACCTTGCTGTTTTTATATTTTCAGATTACAAAAACATATATCAATCATCCATATACCACTTGTATCACCATCTCTTCGCCGAACTAGTGCACCTATACAATTTACCATTGTATTGGGTGTGTTGGGGACACAAGAGACTCTTTGTTATTTGGTTGCAGGGTTGCTTGAGAGAGACCATCTTCATCCTACGCCTCCTACGGATTGATAAACCTTAGGTCATCCACTTGAGGGAAAATTGCTACTGTCCTACAAACCTCTGCACTTGGAGGCCCAACAACGTCTACAAGAAGAAGGTTGTGTAGTAGACATCAGGGTCTACCAAATATAATGGGACAAAAGCTATCTTGTGGGGAACCAAGAAAAAGAAAATCAGCAGGATATTTAGTTTTCCCACACAAGACTTCAACATCTCTAACAATTCCAATTGGTGAAATAGTATCTCTATTGGCAAGTTTAATTGTGACATCAATATCTTCTATCTCAGCAGGTGCAATATCATGCATAATTTCTTTGTATAAGTCATGAGGTATAGCACTAGCACAGGCACCCATATCACATAAGCCATGATAACAATGATCTCCTATTTTAACAGAAATAACATGCATGCCTACCAAAGATCTAGGTTTATCTTTAGCACAAGGTTTAGAAATTCTAGCAGTCTCATCACGGAAATGAATAACATGCCCATCAATATTATCGGACAAGAGATCTTTAACAATAGCAATATTAGGTTCAACTTTAATTTGCTCAGAAGGTGTATAAGTTCTAATATTGCTTTTACGAACCACAGTTGAAGCTTTAGCATGATCCTTTATCCTAACAGGGAAATGTGGTTTCTCAAGATAAGCAGTAGGAACAATAGGATCATTATAGGTGATAGTCTTTTCTTCAACTTTAATAGGTGCGGCTACTTTTACTTCTATGCGAGGATGATATTTAAACCACTTCTCCCTAGGGAGATCAACATGAGTAGAAAAAGATTCACAGAAAGAAGCTACTATCTCAGAGTCAAGTCCATATTTAGTGCTAAATTTACGGAAAACATCGGTATCCATAAAAGATTTAACACAATCAAATTTAGGTGTCATACCTCACTCCTTACCTTCGTCGAGGTCCCAATCTTCAGAGTTGCGTTTAATTCTTTCCAATAACTCCCATTTGAATTCAATAGTCTTCGTCATAAAAGAGCCAGCACAAGAAGTATCGAGCATGGTGCGATTGTTATCAGAAAGCCGAGCATATAAATTTTGAATAATCATTTCTCTTGAGAGCTCATGATTGGGGCATGAATATAACATTAATTTAAGCCTTCCCCAAGCTTGAGCGATGCTTTCTCCTTCGCGAGGCCAAACATTATATATATAATTGCGATCACGATGAACAAGATGCATAGGATAAAACTTCTTATGAAATTCCAATTTCAATCGTTTGTAGTTCCATGACCCCATATCATCACATAGCGTATACCATGTCAATGCATCTTCCTTCAAAGATAAAGGGAAGACCTTCTTATTAATAACATCTTCGGGTACACCTGCAAGCTTAAATAATCCACAAACTTCATCCACATGTATTAGGTGCTCATCAGGATGCACTGTTCCGTCTCCTGCAAAAGGATTAGCTAGTGGTTTTTCTATCATACCCGAAGGAATTTCAAAGCAGACATTTTCATTTTCAGTAGGTTCAGTAGGTTGAGGATCAACTCTTTGCTCTACTGGTCGGGGTGAAGATACCCCGAACAAGCCCCTCAAAGGATTACTTTCCATAGTAACAAGTGATAGTAAATTTCAGCACACTATATAAATTTTTCCTTACCAAAGGCGCTTCACTCCCCGGCAATGGCGCCAGAAAAGAGTCTTGATGACCCACAAGTGTAGGGGATCTATCGTAGTCCTTTCGATAAGTAAGAGTGTAGAACCCAACAAGGAGCAGAAGGAAATGATAAGCGGTTTTCAGCAAGGTATTCTCTGCAAGCACTGAAATAATAGGTAATAGATAGTTTTGTGATAGGACAATTTGTAACGAGTAACAAGCAACAAAAGTAAATAAAGTTCAGCAAGGTGGCCCAATCCCTTTTGTAGCAAAGGACAATCCTGGACAAACTCTTATATGATGTAAAGCGCTCCCGAGGACACATGGGTATTATCGTCAAGCTAGTTTTCATCACGTTCATATGATTCGCGTTCGGTACTTTGATAATTTGGTATGTGGGTGGACCGGTGCTTGGGTGCTGCCCTTACTTGGACAAGCATCCCACTTATGATTAACCTCTATTGCAAGCATCCGCAACTACAACAAAAGTATTAAGGTAAACCTAACCATAGCATGAAACATATGGATCCAAATCAACCCCTTACGAAGCAACGCATAAACTAGGGTTTAAGCTTCTGTCACTCTAGCAACCCATCATCTACTTATTACTTCCCAATGCCTTCCTCTAGGCCCAAATAATGGTGAAGTGTCATGTAGTCGACGTTCACATAACACCACTAGAGGAGAGACAACATACATCTCATCAAAATATCGAACGAATACCAAATTCACATGACTACTAATAGCAAGACTTCTCCCATGTCCTCAGGAACAAACGTAACTACTCACAAAGCATATTCATGTTCATAATCAGAGGGGTATTAATATGTATATAGGATCTGAACATATGATCTTCCACCAAATAAACCAACTAGCATCAACTACAAGGAGTAATTAACACTACTAGCAACCCACGGGTACCAATCCTGGACTTGGAGACAAGAATTGGATACAAGAGATGAACTAGGGTTTTGAGAGGAGATGGTGCTAGTGAAGATGTTGATGGAGATTGCCCTCTCCCGATGAGAGGAGTGTTGGTGATGTCGATGGCGATGATTTTCCCCTCCCGAAGGGAAGTTTCCCCGGCAGAACAGCTCCGCCAGAGCCCTAAATTGGTTCCGCCAAGGTTCCGCCTCGTGGCGGCGGAGTCTCGTCCGGAAAGATGGCTTATGATTTTTTTCTCATCGAAAGACTCCATATAGCAGAAGATGGCCATCGGAGGGCCACCAGGGGGCCCATGAGGTAGGGGGCGCACCTAGGGGGTAGGGCGCGCCCCCACCCTCATGGGCAGGGTGTGGCCCCCTGGTGAACTTCTTGCGCTCAGTATTTTTTATATATTCTGAAAACATCTTTCGTGAAGTTTTAGGACTTTTGGAGCTGTGCAGAATAGGTCTCTAATATTTGCTCCTTTTCCAGCCTGGAATCCCAGTTGCCGGCATTCTCCCCCTTTATGTAAACCTTATAAAATAAGAGAGAATAGGCATAAGTATTGTGACATAATGTGTAATAACAGCCCATAATGCAATGAATATCGATATAAAAGCATGATGCAAAATGGACGTATCAAGAAACCACTAGTGAAACCTACGGCCCCCGGGTTTTATTTCTTATATATTTGCCTTGCGATCTACTTTTCCTTTGCCTTTTTATTCAGATCTATTAAACCCAAAAATAGAAAAATACCTTGCTGCGTTTTATCTTTATTTATTTTATTTTGCGTTTGATCTATCAATCTACTATAATTTACCTCACGTCCGCTTGCCTATCTTGAGGAGCCGTACCCCGAAAGGGATTGACAACCCCTTTAACTCGTCGGGTTGCGAGGTGTTGTTATTTACGTGCAGGTGTTGTTTATGTTGTGTTGCTTGGTTCTCCTACTGGTTCGATACCTTGGTTTCATAACTGAGAGAAATACCTATCGTCGTTGTGCTACATCATCCCTCCCTCTTTGGGGAAATACCAATGTAGTTCCAACTGCCATCAGGCTACACTAAAAAAACAAATATTTGACAATCTCAGCAAGGCCATAGAAATATCACGGGCTATTCCTAGTAGAACCTTTTTGGAGGATATTCTCTTTGGTCAAGACACTATTCCTAATCAGCATCCATAAAAAGATTTTAATCTTCAAAGGCATTATAGCTTTTGAAATCCCTCTGTATACAACAAGGTTAGTAGCTTTCAACTGCAAATAAAGGTCCCCAAAAAACTTGGTGCCAATCATAAACTTAACTTTGTCGGGGCTATCATTGAGATTTAGCCAAAGACCCAATGTTGAAGTTCTGCATCTACCATTACTCTGTCAGGTTGCTCCATGAATTAAGAGATGCAATTGCATATCTTGCAAGTCTACATCGCTGGATGCATGCAGCCATCCGTCCCCGCTAATTAGTGTCGAGTTCATCCAAGTTTTCTCTCCAACACGATGACATTTCTCACCACCATGGTAACATCTCTAGAAACATCTGTGTAAAAGTAGTGCATCCTGCAAAGTGCAAGCTACTTTTTGGATGGTAGATAGACCAGTCAATCTACCTGTTACACATTTGAAATTAGGATGACACCTTTTTTGAAATGGGGTTCAACACCCGACCTCTGTATCTATGAGTGCACAAAACCATTTATATTGAAGTATCACAAAACCATATGACAAAGTAACCTAAGAGACTACATATACAAAAAAATAACAGGATGATGATTAGATTACATGAATAATACACGTAACATATTACTGGACCACCATTCAAACATGTTGAATATAGCCATGTAGCTATCTCCCATTGGTTGCATCCGAAATCTGTGGATGCCGAGCCTCCACACGTTGCAGGGAACCACATACGGGTCCCAAGATTTAGCTATGAAGATAACTTCAAAAATGGGAGATTTGATATGTGAAAAACACAATCATTTCGCCAACTTCGGGTTGCCCACACTAAAGCACATATTCCCACCTTGATATGATTTCTAAGTTTCAGGTTTGCACCAACCAACTAGTTTCCAAACATATTTATTGTACTACTTATCAGAGGAGGTAGGTTAAAAGCTACATGAACCGATAATTTGTCTTCCATTATTGAAAAAACTTTTGAACATCTCATGAACGAATTAGAGATCCAGCAAAGAAAAAAGTACACCACTTCCCGCATAACTTCGGGTGAATTTTTTTATGCTCCGTTAGGTTGCTCCATGAATTTTGAGATACAAAGGCTGAGACAATTTTTTTAAACGAGGCAAAAGACTTGCGATTTTCTTTGATTAAGAAGGAGTAAGAATTTCCCGGTTAGTTGACGGAAAACTGGGCTAAAACTGATACAACCCAACCCACATGATATGGGCACCATTGGTCAACCTGGCCACGGATATGGAACGCAGAGCAACAAGGAAGAAAGACATCCACCGACGAGTCCCAAGTGTCATCGTCATTACCGGTTGGCCCCGAACGGGCGACTCCGACTTCACCATGGAGCTCCATCATCGAAGCCAGCCCGCAAAACAACTGCATAGAGGCCACGACGACACATGCCAACAGATGGCCACACACACAAGCAAACTGAAAGCTCCGACTTTGACGATGAGCATCGCAAGGAAAATATGCAGGACTTGCGCCTACAGTGCCCTCCGCAAATGACCATCGAGTGTGTGTCATCGTCACCACCTGGACTCACTCCACCGCAGCTCCGACTTCAAAGCAACCAAGCAACCTACAGAAGAGCACCTCGGACACGCCCGAAAGAACCGACTATCGAAGTCCATGCCGCGACCCAAGCTCCTCTCGACGCCATCATCGTTGCCAAAAACAAAAACCAGCGCCCCAGCTCGGTGATACGTCTCCAACGTATCTATAATTTTTGATTGTTCCATGCTATTATATTATCTGTTTTGGATGTTTATGGGCTTTATTATACACTTTTATATTATTTTTGGGACTAACCTATTAACCGGAGGCCCAACCCAAATTGTTGTTTTCTTGCCTATTTCAGTGTTTCGAAGAAAAAGAATATCAAACAGAGTCCAAACAGAATGAAACCTTCGGGAGAGTTATTTTTGGAACGGAAGCAATCCAGGAGACTTGGAGTATACGTCAGGGAAGCTTCGAGGTGGCCACGAGGCAGGGAGGCGCGCCTACCCCCTGGGCGCGCCCCCACCCTCGTGGGCCTCTCGTGGCTCCCCTAACCGAGTTCTTTCGCCTATATATGTCCATATACCCTAAAAACATCGAAGAGCACAATAGATTAGGAGTTCCACCGCCAGAAGCCTCCATAGCCACCGAAAACCAATCTAGACCCGTTCCGGCACCCTGCCGGAGGGGAGAATCCCTCTCTGGTGGCCATCTTCATCATCCCGACGCTCTCCTTGACGAGGAGGGAGTAGTTCACCCTCGGGGCTGAGGGTATGTACCAATAGCTATGTGTTTGATCTCTCTCTCTCTCTCTCTCGTGTTATTGAGATGGTACGATCTTGATGTATCGCGAGCTTTGCTATTATAGTTGGACCTTATGATGTTTCTCCCCCTCTACTCTCTTGTAATGGATTGAGTTTTCCCTCTGAAGTTATCTTATCGGATTGAGTCTTTAAGGATTTGAGAACACTTGACGCATGTCTTGCATGTGCTTATCTGTGGTGACAATGGGATATCACGTGATCCACTTGATGTATGTTTTGGTGATCAACTTGCGAGTTCCGTGAACTTATGCATAGGGGTTGGCACACGTTTTCGTCTTGACTCTCTGGTAGAAACTTTGGGGCACTCTTTGAAGTTCTTTGTGTTGGTTGAATAGATGAATCTGAGTTTGTGTGATGCATATCGTATAATCATACTCACGGATACTTGAGGTGACATTGGAGTATCTAGGTGACATTAGGGTTTTGGTTGATTTATGTCTTAAGGTGTTATTCTAGTACGAACTCTATGATAGATTGAACGGAAAGAATAGATTTATGTTATTTTACTACGGACTCTTGAATAGATCGATCAGAAATGATAACTTTGAGATGGTTTCGTACCCTACAATAATCTCTTCGTTTGCTCTTCGCTATTAGTGATTTTGGAGTGACTCTTTGTTGCATGTTGAGGGATAGTTATATGATCAAATTATGTTATTACTGTTAAGATGACTTGCACTAGTGAAAGTATGAACCCTAGGCCTTATTTCCACGCATTGCAATACCGTTTGTGCTCCCTTTTATCATTAGTCACCTTGTCGTTTTTATATTTTCAGATTACAAAAACCTATATCTACCATCTATATTGCACTTGTATCATCATCTCTTCGTTGAACTAGTACACCTATACAATTTACCATTGTATTGGGTGTGTTGGGGACACAAGAGACTCTTTGTTATTTGGTTACATGGTTGCTTGAGAGAGACCATCTTCATCCTACGCCTCCCACGGATTGATAAATCTTAGGTCATCTACTTGAGGGAAATTTGCTACTGTCTTACAAACCTCTGCACTTGGAGGCCCAACAACATCTACAAAAAGAAGGTTGTGTAGTAGACATCACTCAGCAAACCATGCGGTCAAGATGCCGCCATCCATCGGTCTCCTGGCCGTAGCCGGCTCCGAGACGATGCTCCCAAGGAGGAAAAAGACACGAAAACGTCTCCATCACCCGATCCAACAGATCTGAGGTTTCCCTCCGGAGCCAATGCCGTGGGGAGGAGGAGCACACCTCCACGACAACGCTTCCAAGAAAGGTCGCGGCACCCACGGGTGCCGCCGTCGCCTGCTCCGATGAAGAGCGAACGAGGATTTTTCCTGGACATGTGTCGACCACCTGCCCCCACCGACCGCCGCCAACCAACCACCATACCAGTTGAGGCCAACCTTACTCTGGACGCGAGATCCCACGATCCACTGCGCCTAGGAACGCACCACCCCTTGGGCGTAGCAACCGCCCACCACAGCAACCAACGCGCCGCAAGCAGCAGCCCCCGGATCAGAGAACCACCAATGGCCAAACCCAAAATGGAGTCACTCCAACGAAGCAGCAGAGCAGACGAGCATGCCCTTCACCGCAGCACACCTCGAGCTCCGGTGACGCATGCCCGCCGCGCCCCACCAGTCACCGCGCCCGTCGCGCGCAAGCTGCCGCCGCGCTAGTCCATCGATCTGTGCACCACACGCACATCCAAGGCCGAGAGCCGCCTCGCGCATGGGCTCCGGTGGAAGATTCAGATTGAAAAGGTGCACATTTTCCAATTGAAGCTCCAAGAATAGAATTCGACCATGAGTCCAGGACCGAGGCATACACGCTGACGTGCCAAAAAAAAAAAGAGCCATGCATGTCCAAGATTTTTGGACGAGAAAAACCAACACACTTTTGTGACAATGTAATCCCTACTTCTTTATATTTTCTATTCTGCATCCAGTTGTCTGCCCCTTGTGATATTAATTAATTAGATTTGAAATGCACTTTGGGTGTTTTTACTTTTATAAAAAAAATCGTTGTTATTATGATTTCCTTTCAAAAAAGGGGAGAAAAACCCCCCGGACTCTGCATCGGTCCAGCTAACTAGTGTCGAGTTCATCCGAGTTTTCTCACCAACACGGTAACATCTTTGGAAAAGCAGTGGCGGTGCACCCTGCAAAGTGCAAGCTACTCCACTTTTGGACGTTAGATAGGGCAGTCGATCTGCCCGTCGCTACCGAGCCACCGGTCGCTCGTCCAACAAAGCATCCGAGCACCTATAAATTGAACCACGAGCCCACGGCACGACGCACAGTGCAGCACGAAATTAACCCCGGTTCACTCCGATCATCATCCATCCACCACCGATGGCCCGACGCCGGAGCAGCGGCGGCATCTCGTCCGCGCTGAGCCTGGGGCTCGCCGTGATGGCCGTCACATGGGCGACGTCCACGGCGCAGCAGCAGCAGCAGCAACCGCCGGCCGTGCCAAGCATGAGCGTGCCGAGCTGCCCGCCGGTGCAGGCCTCGCTGTCGCCGTGCGTGAGCTACTTCATCGGCAACTCCTCGTCGCCGTCCGACACGTGCTGCGTCCAGATGCGGGCCCTGTTCCAGTCGCAGGCGCCCTGCCTCTGCGCCGCCGTGTCCGCCGTGCCGTCCCAGCTCGGGTCCGTGGTCGGCGGCCTGCTCCCCACCGCCTGCAACCTGCCCCCCAACGCCTGCTCCGGTACGTGCATGCTGCCAGCGAGATGCTCCTACATGTAGAAAAACTGGAAAGTTCTGACCATTTCTGTTGGTGCGTGTGTGTGCAGCTGTGACAGGGACCTCGGGCTCTGCTCCGGCCGGTGGCGCAGCGGCGCCGTCGTCGTCAGGGACACCTACTGATGCTGCTGCCGCCGCGCCGGTGACCGGTCCGGCTGATGCGAACCCGGCTGGTACGCCTTCCGGTGGTGGGGTGAAGTCGGTTCCGGGGACGGTTGATTCGGCTGCCGTTGAGTGCAAGGGTACCTCCGCTGCCGTCGTCGTCCTGGCCATGGCTGCCTCGTTCCTAGCTGTTTCTGTTTTCTGATCTCATCATGTGATTCCGGCCGGGGCTTGATGTGAGCTTGTCACACGATTAGATGGATGATGTTCCGCTTGGTATCACTCAGTTTGTCACTCATTTGATCCAGTGCACATCAGAACTGTGACACTTTACTCTTTTTTATTGGTTATCATCCCCAATGCGCATCAGAGTTGTCACCTGGTGGTTTGATACAGTGATATCTTTTTCGGAGAAAAAAATTGATTTATTCATCAACTGTCATGTCATGGCAGTGCAAAGTACATAAAAAAACATCAGAAGTAACAAAAAATAATTGTAACGAGGAATTAATTTCATCCGGAATATTATTTCCTCCAACGTCTCATGCAGCTCCTGAATCGTAGTCATGTGCTTTAACAGCTGTATTCTGTATAGATCATGACACAAAGCAAATCAGCGGGACAAGCCACAAGACAGAAGCTTAGCAAAGGTGAGGGCTCCAAGGCACAGGATGATTACTCGAAAGGGATTTTGGTAATTTCAGTGGTTTTACATGCAAAACAAACAAGATTCCGTGATACGCCTGAATTCATGCTAGATTTGAACAGGTTCTTTGGTCTAAATTTCATCGTAATTGGATGGATGTGGGTAGAATTCAAATATAAGAGGAGGAGATCAAAGTCTTACCGACTCTCTAGAGGAAGAGAGAGGGGCATCTTTTGTGATCTCGCCAGTCATGTTGAATGAGCCTGGAATGTGTATGCATATTGGGTATTTTTGTTCTCTTGATTCGTTTAGCAAATATTAGTTTTAAACATGTTGTGTTTATAGCCATTTGTGAAACTATTCGTGTATTATACAAGTATGAATGAGGGTGGCATATATGCGCGACGGTATCAAAACTGAGAGGGCCCAGAGATACCTCTTCGATACTCGGAATGACAAATCCTAATTTCGATCTATGCCAACTTAATAAACACCTTCGAAGATACCTGTAGAGCATCTTTATGATCACCCAGTTACGTTGTGACATTTGATAGCACACAAGGCATTCCTCCGGTATCTGAGAGTTACATAATCTCATAGTCGAAGGAATATGTATTTGACATGAAGAAAGAGATAGCAATAAAACTGAACGATCATTATGCTAAGCTAACAGATGGGTCTTGTCCATCACATCATTCTCCTAATGATGTGATCCCGTTATAAATGACAACTCATGTTCATGGTTAGGAAACCTTAACCATCTTTGATCAACGAGCTAGTCTAGTAGAGGCTTGATACGTCTCCATCGTATCTACTTTTCCAAACACTTTTGACATTGTTTTGGATTCTAACTTGCATGATTTGAATGGAACTAACCCGGACTGACGGTGTTTTCAGCAGAATTGCCATGGTGTTATTTTTGTGTAGAAATAAAAGTTCTCAGAATGACCTGAAAATCAACGGAGATACGTTTTGGAATAAATAAAAAATACTGGCGAAAGAATCAACACCAGGGGCTCGAACCCTGTCCACGAGGGTGCAGGGCGCCCCCGCCCCCTGAAGCTCCACAAACGTCAACTCCAACTCTATATATTCACGTTCAGGGAGAAAAAAATCAGGGAGAAGGATTCATCGCATTTTACGATACGGAGCCGCCGCCAAGCCCTAATCTCTCTTGGGAGGGCTGATCTGGAGTCCGTTTGGGGCTCTGGAGAGGGAATCCGTCGCCATCGTCATCATTAACCTTCCTCCATCACCAATTTCATGATACTCACCGCCGTGCGTGAGTAATTCCATCATAGGCTTGCTGGACGGTGATGGGTTGGATGAGATTTACCATGTAATCGAGTTAGTTTTAGGGCCTGATCCCTAGTATCCATT
This sequence comes from Triticum aestivum, assembly GCF_018294505.1. Lineage (NCBI taxonomy): Eukaryota > Viridiplantae > Streptophyta > Magnoliopsida > Poales > Poaceae > Triticum > Triticum aestivum. The sequence continues at coordinate 595,044,819 of NC_057803.1, read as the reverse complement.
ATGTTCTAAGATTGATGTTGTTATGACTTTGCTATGCTTAATGCTTGTCACTAGGACCCGAGTGCCATGATTTCAGATCTGAACCTATTATGTTTTCATGAATATATGTGGGTTCTTGATCCTATTTTGCAAGTCAATAGTCACCTACTATGTGTTATGATCCGGTAACCCCGAAGTGACAATAATCGGGACCACTCCCAGTGATGACCATAGTTTGAGGAGTTCATGTATTCACTAAATGTTAATGCTTTGTTACGGTACTCTATTAAAAGGATGCCTTAATATCCCTTAGTTTCCAATAGGACCCCGCTGCCACGGAAGGGTAGGACAAAAGATGGCATGCAAGTTCTTTTCCATAAGCATGTATGACTATATTCGGAATACATGCCTACATTACATTGAGAAACTGGAGCTAGTTTTGTGTCACCCTATGTTATAACTGTTGCATGAGGATTCACATCCGACATAATTATCCATGACTGATCCATTGCCTACGAGCTTTTCACATATTGATCTTTGCTTAGTTACTTTTCCGTTGCCACTGTTACAATCACGACAAAAACTACTATTGTTACTTTTGCCACCATTACCGCTACTTCCATATTACTTGCTACTAAATACTTTGTTGCAGATATTAAGTCTTTTAGGTGCAGTTGAATTGACAACTCAACTGTTAATACTTGAGAATATTCTTTGGCTCCCTTTGTGTCGAATCAATAAATTTGGGTTGAATACTCTACCCTCAAAAACTGTTGCGATCCCCTATACTTGTGGGTTATCAAGACTATTTTCTGGCGCCGTTGCCGGGGAGCATAGCTCTATTCTTTGAGTCACTTGGGATTTATATCTGTTGATCACTATAAGGAACTTGAAAGGTGAAAGAACCAAGATTTTTCCCTCAACTACGAGGGGAGGTAAGGAACTGCCATCTAGCTCTGCACTTGATTCACCTTCTATTTTGAGTAAACTTGCGACACCTACTCCTGCTATTTATTCTTATATGTCGCATGTTATTGATGATGCCACTTCTGTTATGCATGATGCTTATGATGAAACTACGTACTTCTATGCTTGATAATACTGTGCCATTAGGTGAATTTTTTGATGAACAACTTTCTAGGGTTAGAAAGAATGAAATTATTGAAACTGATAATATTGATGAAAGTGATGATGAAGATTCTCCCCCTAGATACGAATTGCCTGATGTGCCTGAGGGTTATGTTATGGATGAAGAAACTGCTAGAGTTCTTTTAGCTTGCAAAGATAGATATGATCTTAAGAAACTATTAGCTAAGCTGAAAGAAAAATCTTTGAATGCTAGAATGAAATATGACCCTGCTTTTGCTACTTCACCTATCCGTATTTTTGATAAGGATTATGATTTCTCTATCGATCCTGAGATAATTACTTTGGTTGAATCTGATCCTTTTTATGGCTATGAATCTGAAACTGTTGTGGCACATCTTACTAAATTGAATGATATAGCCACCCTATTAACTAATGAGGAAAAAATCGTTACTACTATATCCTTAAGTTATTTCCGTTCTCATTAAAGGGTGATGCTAAAATATGGTTTAATTCTCTTGATCCTAGTTGTGTGCGTAGTCCCTAGGATATGATTTATTACTTCTCTGCTAAATATTTCCCCGCTCATAAGAAACAAGCTGCCTTAAGGGAAATATATAATTTTGTCCAAATTGAAGAAGAGAGTCTCCCACAAGCTTGGGGGAGGCTTCTCTGATTACTTAATGCTTTGCCTGATCATCCTCTCAAGAAAAATGAAATACTTGATATCTTTTATAATGGACTAACTGATGCTTTCAGAGACCACCTGGATAGTTGTGTTGGTTGTGTTTTCAGGGAAAGAACCATTGATCAAGCTGAATTGCTATTGAATAATATGTTGAGTATGATAATGATTGGACACTTCCTGAACCAACTCCTAAGCCAACTCCGAAGAAAAGGGGTATTCTATTTCTTAGTCCTGAAGATATACAAGAGGCAAAGAAATCTATGAAAGAAAATGGTATTAAAGCTGAAGATGTTAAGAATTTACCACCTATTGAAGAAATACATGGTCTTGATAACCCGACACAGGTAGTAAAGGTAAATTCTCTCTATAGATTTAATAAGGTTGAAATCCCATCTACTAAGTTTGCTAGCCAATGCTTGGATGAGTTTGATAATTGTATTGTTAAACAAGAAGACTTCAATGGTTATGTTGGTAGACAATTGAAACGTAACGGTTATATGATTGAACACTTGAGTGATTATATGTCTAGAGTTAAAGGTGAACTTAAACTTATTAGTAAACATGCTTCTATGGTTACCACTCAAGTAGAATAAGTGCTTAAAGCACAAGATGATTTGCTCAATGAATTAAATAATAAGAAAAATGATAATACTGTTAGAGTTGTGACTAAAGGGGGTAAAATGACTCAGGAACCTTTGTATCCTAAGGGCCACCCTAAGAGAGTTGAGCAAGATTCTCAGAGAACTAATATTGATGCACCTAGTCCTTCTAAGAGGAAGAAAAAGAAAAATGATAGGACTTTGCATGCTTCTAGTGAACCTGTTGTTGACACACCTGAGAATCCCAATGATATTTCTATTTTTGATGTTGAAACACAATCTGGTAATGAACATGAACCTAGTGATAATATTAATGATGATGTTCATGTTGATGCTCAACCTATCAATAACAATGATGTAGAGATTGAACCCGCTGTTGATCTTGATAACCCACAATCAAAGAATCAACGTTATGATAAGAGAGACTTTGTTGCTAGGAAGCACGGTAAAGAATGAGAACCATGGATTCAGAAACCCATGCCTTTTCCTCCTAAACCATCCAAGTAAAGAGATGATGAGGATTTTGAGTGCTTTGCTGAAATGATTAGACCTATCTTTTTGCGTATGCGTTTGATCGATATGCTTAAAATGAATCCTTATGCTAAGTATATGAAAGATATTGTTACAAATAAAAGAAAGATACCGGAAGATGAAATTTCCATCATGCTTGCCAATTATACTTTTAAAGGTGGAATACCTAAGAAACTAGGAGATCCAGGAGTACCAGCTATACCATGCTCCATTAAAAGAAACTATATTAAAACTGCTCTATGTGATCTTGGAGTCGGTGTTAGTGTTATGCCTCTCTCTTTATATCGTAGACTTGATTTGAATAAGTTGACACCTACTGAAATATCTTTGCAAATGGCTGATAAATCAACTGCTATACCTGTCGGTATTTGTGAGGATGTGCCTGTTGTGGTTGCAAACGTTACTATTTTAACGGACTTTGTTATTCTTGATATCCCCGAGGATGATAATATGTTTATTATTCTTGGTAGACCCTTTTTGAATACTGCAGGGGCTGTTATTGATTGCAACAAAGGCAATGTCACTTTTCATGTTAATGGTAATGAGCATACAGTACACTTTCCGAGGAAACAACCTCCAGTCCACAGTATCAATTCTATTGGAAAAATTTCAACGATCACTTTTGGAGGTTTTGAGTTCCCTCTTCCTACTGTCAAGAAAAAATATGATATTTTTATTGTTGGGGACATGCATATCCCCGTTGAGGTAACTTAGTGTTATTCGAAAATTCTCCAGTTTCATGTTAATCAGAAAGAGTTTGTTAACAAGACTTGATCAACCTTGTTAGTGGATTCCTTTTGATGAGCATGAGATGGATGAAGTTAGAAAGCACAACTCCCTGTACCCTCCTTTTACTTTCTGTAATTTAGATTAAATAAATCAAAAATGGTAATTTTTTGTCTGTTTTCTGAATTATCCTTGTAATAAAAAAATACCCCGAAAATAAAAGTTCTCCAAATGTCCTGAAAATGAAATATGATTTTTTATAGAATATTTAAGAATTGTTGGCACTGAGAACACACCAGGGGGCCACACCACCTGGCCACGACAGTCCAGGGTGCGCCCACCCCCCTGGGGCGCGCCCCCTACCTCGTGGACCCCACGTGGGGCCCCTCCACTTATTCCAGCACCCACACACTTCGTCTTCCTTCAGAAAAAATCATCCCACAACTCAAACCCGTGTTCTAGCTCATCTTGCTGTCATTTTCGATCTCCTTGCTCAAAGCTCCATTCACAAAACTGCTTTGGCGGATTGTTCTTTGGTATGTGACTCCTCCAATGGTCCAATTAGTTTTTGTTCTAGTTCTTTATTTATTGCAAATTTTTGCTGCTTAGGTGACCATGTTCTTGAGCTTGCATGTCAAATTTATGTGGTCAAAAGTAGTTTTAATGCATGATATGGCCTCTAGGCACTTGTAGGAGTAGTTGTTATCGATCTTGTTGAGTTTGATTCACTTTTATTTTGAGTCACTAAAAATTTCAGAAATTTTTCAGAGGAAGAAAAATGTTTAGGAAAATGTACCAAGGTGGTTCCTCCAGGAAGCAAGAATCAAGACTCGCGATACGTGAGCAGGACGATGAACCACCAAGGGAATCTCAAGTGCGGCCTTGTGAATCGCGGTAAGAGGAGTTTATGGTGCAGGCATCAAGGATGAATTTGATGCGTATGTGCGTAACGCTGATCTTGAGGGCTTCGTGTCAGATAAATGTTGGCAATACCGCTACCTAACTGATTCCCTTGTGAGAAGGTTTAAATTTACATCCTCGCGCAATTCTCACATTGTTTTATTTGATCTTTATGATAAATCATATACCATGGACCTAGAAGATTTTAATACTGCTTGTAAACTCCCACACTGGGGCAATGTTAGTGAACCTCGCAAATCTGAATATAAAGACTTTCTTGCTAGTATCACTGTGGGGGAATCTAGGGAAATCACACAAGCTACCATAGGGAGCATTCATTTCCCTTCCATACATTATTTTGCTCTCTCTTCATTGGTAGATGCATTAACGGTAAAGATGAGGCTTGTCACATGTGCGTTCCAGATGTTAGTGTCCTCAAGAGTGCGGTATTAGGTGATAAACAATATAACTTGGGGACCATTGTTGCACGAAGGTTGCATCTCAACAGTGTAAGTGGAGATTTGTTTGGTGGGATTTATGCAACTCGTATAGCTAATTATCTTAATATACCCATACATGGAAATGATATAGAGTTACCTCCTGCTTACCTAGATTATAATACCATGGTTCGCCATCAGTTTGTTGAGAGGAATGAACAATTCCTCCAGTACCGGCTAATCTTTGACAGACAGCGCACCATCCATGTTGCCCTCCCTGCTCCTACTTTCTTTGACTTTCAGGCAAAAAGGAGATATGTTATAACCAGGGAGGAAGCAAACGAATATGAGAGGAGGACGGAGGCAGCCCGCCTCCAAGCTGTAGCTCGTCAGGCAGTAGCTGCTGCATCTCAGTATGACCCCAGCTACAACTTTGGATATCCACCAGGTCAGCAATGGCCATAGACCAACTTAGGCCAAAAGTCTAAGCTTGGGGGAGTACGTATTTCTCACCGACATTCACACGCTCATTCTAGTTGTGGGTGCTCATACTTTTTCATTGTACTATCCATGCTAGTTTATTTTCTTTTCCAGCATTCTTCTTGTGTGTTTGAAAAACCTTAATAAAAACCAAAAAAAAATAGTTGTAGCTTTTAGCTAGTTTACTTTCCATGCTTGTAGTAGTAGTAATTAAAAAAACCCAAAAAGATTTCTCGTTCTTCTTTTGCTTGTTGGGAGCTCTCCCGTGTAAATAGTTTTATTTATTTTCTTTGGGGGTTGAGAGGAGAAGACCATGATGAAAATGTTGAGTGACTCTCATATGCATTATTGTTGATCTAACCTGAAGCCCATATTACCTTGTCTTCTTCCTTGTATTAAATGCTTGCATATTCTAGCTTAGTCCAATGCACGTGCACTATTATTATTATCCACACCGTTCAGTCGTGCAAGTGAAAGGCAATAATGACGATATATGATGGATCGATTGAGATGAGAGAAGTTGGTATGAACTCGACCTATCTTGTTTTTGTAAATATGATTAGTTCATCGTTCCTGATTCAGCCTATTATGAATGAAACATGTTTGCAATGACAATTAGAGATTATAGTTGCTCATGCCATGCTTAATTAGTTAGGAGTTTATAATGGTTGACCTTGTATGCCAACATGCTATTAAAATAGTTGTGATGTGGTATGATAGGGTGGTATCCTCCTTTGAATGATTCGAGTGGCTTGACTTGGCACATGTTCACGCATGTAGTTGAAACAAAATCAACATAGCCTCCATGATATTTATGTTCATGGTGAATTATATCCCACTCATGCTTGCACTCAGTGTTGATTAATTTTAATGCATGTTCATGACTTTTATCGCTCTCTAGTTGGTCGCTTCCCAGTCTTTATTCTAGCCTTCACTTGTACTAAGCGGGAATACTGCTTGTGCATCCACTTCCATAAACCCCAAAGTTATTCCATATGAGTCTACCATACCTTCCTATAAGCGGTATTGCTACCTCTTGAGCATGCGTTGGTTTTTCCCTTGAAGAGGAAAGGGTGATGCAGCAAAGTAGCGTAAGTATTTCCCTCACTTTTTGAGAATCAAGGTATCAATCCAGTAGGAGACTACACGCAAATCGCCTAGAACTTGCACAAACAATCAAGAACCTTGCAACCAACGCGATAAAGGGGTTGTCAATCCCTTCACGGCCACTTGCAAAAGTGAGATATGATAAAGATAATAAGATAAATATTTTTGGTATTTTTGTTGTATAGATTGAAAAGTAAAGATTGCAAAATAAATAGTAAACTAGAATTAGATCGGAAACTTATATGATGTAAAGTAGACCCGGGGGCCATAGGTTTCACTAGTGGCTTCTCTCAAGATAGCATATATTACGGTGGGTGAACAAATTATTGTCGAGGAATTGATAGAAAAGTGCATAGTTATGAGAATATCTAGGCATGATCATGAACATAGGCATCACGTCCGTGTCAAAGTAGGCCGAAACGATTCTCCATCACTACTATTACTCCACACATCGACCGCTATCCAGCATGCATCTAGAGTATTAAGTTCATAAGAACATAGTAACGCATTAGGCAGGATGACATGATGTAGAGGGATAAACTCAAGCAATATGATATAAACCCCATCTTTTTATCCTCGATGGCAACAATACAATACGTGTCGGTTCCCTTTCTGTCACTGGGATCGAGCACCGCAAGATTGAACCCAAAGCTAAGCACTTCTCCCATTGCAAGAAAGATCAATCTAGTAGGCCAAACTAAACCGATAATTTGAAGAGACTTGCAAAGATATCTAATCATGCATATAAGAATTCAGAGAAGAATCAAATATTGTTCATAAATAAACTTGATCATAAACCCACAATTCATCGGATCTCGGCAAACACACCGCAAAAAGTATTACATCGAATAGATCTCCAAGAACATCGAGGAGAACTTTGTATTGAGAACCAAAGAGAGAGAGGAATCCATCTAGCTAATAACTATGGACCCGAAGGTCTGTGGTAAACTACTCACACATCATCGGAGAGGCTATGGTGTTGATGTAGAAGCCCTCCGTGATCAAATCCCCCTCCGATAGATCGCCGGAAAAGGCCCCAACATGGGAGCTACAAGGGGCCCATGAGGGTGGGGGGCGCGTCCTCCTGCCTTGTGGCCACCTCATTGCATCTCTGACTTCCACTCCAAGTCTCCTCGATTGCGTTTGTTCCAAAAGAGATCCTCGTGAAGGTTTCGTACCGTTTGGATTCTGTTCGATATTCCTTTTCTGCGAAACACTGAAATAGGCAAAAAAACAGCAATTTGCACTGGGCCTTCGGTTAATATGTTAGTCCCAAAAATAATATAAAAGAGTATATTAAAGCCCATTAAACATCTAAAACAGATAATATAACAGCACAGAACAATCAAAAATTATAGATACATTGGAGACGTATCAGGTATCTACCTGCCATTCCAAGTAAAATTTTATGTGCCAAACTCTAAACCTTCAAATGAAATTATGTTCTGTATGCTCGAATAGCTCATGTATCAACTAGGGTTGTCTATATATTCCATGCTAGGTGGGTTATTCTCAAGATGAGTGGACTCTGCTCATCATTCACGAGAAAATGGCTGGTAACCAAGATGCCTAGTCCCATGCTCAAATCAAAATAATTGCAAACAAAACTCCCCTAGGATTGTTGTTAGTTGGAGGCACCCGTTGTTTCGGACAAGCCATGGATTGATGTTTGTTGGTGGTGGGGGAGTATAAACTTTACCATTCTGTTTGAGAAGCGCCTATAATGTGTGTAGCATGGAAGATATCGAGATCTCTTGGTTGTTATGTTGACAATGAAAGTATACCTCTCAAAATATTATTCATCTCTATTTCAAAACTTGAGCTCTGGCACCTCTGAAAATCCCTGCTTCCCTCTGCGAAGGGCCTATCTATTTACTTTTATGTTGAGTCATCATCCTCTTATTAAAAAGCATCAGTTAGAGAGCACCGTTGTCATTCACATGCATTACTATTAATTTACATTGAGTATGACCGTGACTGGATCTCTTTTACCATGAATTACAATGTCTAGTCAGTCCTTGATCTTCAGGGGTGCTCCGCATTTATGTTTTGCGGTCTCAGAAAGGGCTAGCGAGATACCATCTTGTTATATCATATTATGATTGTTTTGAGAAAGTGTTGTCATCCGAGATTTATTATTATTGCTCGCTAGTTGATTATGCCATTGATATGAGTAAACATGAGACCCAAATGTTATTGTGAATATGGTTGGTTCATAATCTTTCCTGAAAACTTGAATGCAGACTTTACATATTTACAACAATAAGATCAAACAGAGTTTGTAAAAGTTTTTCTTTATCACTTTCAGTTTGTCAACTAAATTGCTTGAGGACAAGCAAAAGTTTAAGCTTGGGGGAGTTGATACGTCTCCATCGTATCTATTTTTCCAAACACTTTTGACCTTGTTTTGGACTCTAACTTGCATGATTTGAATGGAACTAACCTGGACTGACATTGTTTTCAGCAGAATTGCCATGGTATTATTTTTGTGCAGAAATAAAAGTTCTCGGAATGACCCGAAAATCAACGAGACATGTTTTGGAATAAATAAAAAATATTGGCAAAAGAATCAACACCAGGGGGGCCACACCCTGTCCACAAGGGTGCAGGGCGCGCCCCCCTGCCTCGTGGCCCCCCCTGAGGCTCCACCGACGTCAACTCCAACTCTATATATTCACGTTCGGGGAGAAAAAACCAGGGAGAAGGATTCGTCGCGTTTTACGATATGGAGCCGCCGCCAAGCCCTAATCTCTCTCGGGAGGGCTGATTTGGAGTCCGTTTGGGGCTCCGGAGAGGGGAATCCGTCGCCATCGTCATCGTCAACCTTCCTCCATCACCAATTTCATGATGCTCACCGCCGTGTGTGAGTAATTCCATCGTAGACTTGCTGGAGGGTGATGGGTTGGATGAGATTTACCATGTAATCGAGTTAGTTTTGTTAGGGTTTGATCCCTAGTATCCATTATGTTCTAAGATTGATGTTGTTATGACTTTGCTATGCTTAACGCTTGTCACTAGGGCCCAAGTGCCATGATTTCAGATCTGAACCTATTATGTTTTCATGAATATATGTGAGTTCTTGATCCTATTTTGCAAGTCAATAGTCACCTACTATGTGTTATGATCCGGTAACCCCGAAGTGACAATAATCGGGACCACTCCCGGTGATGACCATAGTTTGAGGAGTTCATGTATTCACTAAGTGTTAATGCTTTGTTTCGGTACTCTATTAAAAGGAGGCCTTAATATCCCTTAGTTTCCAATAGGACCCGCTGCCACGGGAGGGTAGGACAAAATATGTCATGCAAGTTCTTTTTCATGAGCACGTATGATTATATTTGGAATAAATGCCTACATTACATTGAGGAACTGGAGCTAGTTTTGTGTCATCCTATGTTATAACTGTTGCATGAGGAATCGCATCCGACACAATTATCCATCACTGATCCATTGCCTATTAGCTTTTCACATATTGATCTTTGCTTAGTTATTTTTCCGTTGCTAATGTTACAGTCACTACAAAAACTACTACTGTTACTTTTGCCACCGTTACCGCTACTTCCATATTACTTGCTACTAAATACTTTGCTGCAGATATTAAGTCTTTCAGGTGCGGTTGAATTGACAACTCAACTGTTAATACTTGAGAATATTCTTTGGCTCCCCTTGTGTCGACTCAATAAATTTGGGTTGAATACTCTACCCTCGAAAACTGTTGCGATCCCCTATACTTGTGGGTTATCAAGGCTCACTAGGGACACAATGTTTGTTTAAGTATTCACACATGTATTTAGGTTTCCGATAAATACAACTCTAGCATGAATAATAAACCTTTATCATGAATAAGGAAATATAAAATAACAACTTTATTATTGCCTCTAGGGCATATTTCCTTCAATAAGTAGATGATGGGTTGCTAGAGTGATAGAAGTTAACCCCTAGTTTATGCGTTGCTTCGTAAGAGGCTGATTTGGATCCATATGTTTCATGCTATGGTTAGATTTATCTTAATTCTTCTTTCGTAGTTGCGGATGCTTGCGAGATTGGTTAATCATATGTGGGAGGCTTGTCCAAGGAAGGACAGCACCCAAGCACCGGTCCACCCACATATCAAATTATCAAAATAACGAACACGAATAATATGAGCATGATAAAAACTAGCTTGACAACAATTCCCATGTGTCCTCGGGAGCACTTTGCTTTATATAAGAGTTCGTCCAGGCTTATCCTTTGCTACAAAAAGGATTGGACCACCTTGCTACACCTTGTTTACTTTTATTACTTGTTACCCGTTATGAATTATCTTATCACACAACTATCTGTTACCGATAATTTCAGTGCTTGCAGAGAATACCTTGCTGAAAACCGCTTGCCATTTCCTTCTGCTCCTCGTTGGGTTTGACACTCTTACTTATCGAAAGGACTATGATAGATCTCATATATTTGTGGGTCATCAATGGACAATATTGATGAAGTCACCGATAAATGTTTGGCTGCTTTGAAGGCCATAAAGAGAGATAAGTTGAGGGTGGCAAGAGCTTACAATAAGAAGGTCAAGTTGAAGACTTTTCAAGTTGGCGATCTCGTGTCGAAGGTGATTCTACCAATTGGTTCGAAAGACAGAAAATTCGGGAAGTTGTCTCCAAGTTGGGAAGGTCCTTTTAGGATTACAAGAGTAGTTCCTGAAAACTCATATTTGGAGGAATTTGTACAAGGGATATTGTTACCTCGAGCTCTCAATGAAAAATATTTAAAGAAGTACTACCCAAGTGTGTGTGGCAAGAAGCCTAGATAGGCAACGACCGATAAATAACTATTGCCCTTAGCATAAACATGGCCGATATATACTTATTGTCATATAAATGACCGATGGAGTATTGACATTATCCTTAGAACAAGCTTGGTACAAGTTATTTTTCGGCACGCTAGCTATGCCAAAAAACAGGGGGGCATGTGTTGACGCTCAAAAGTGACACAGTCATAAAAGTAGCTTAGGCTATATAAAGACTAATTCAAACTTAGGATTGGAGTTCACTCCGGATGGATCTCTTTAAGAAGATCGAGATGGATATGAAGATGGTCTAAAACGGAGCTTGGATGCAATAGTTATGACAAGTTCAGAGATGCTCATGTTGACACCAGATTAAAGAATGGCATTAAAATCAATTAAGATGGCCTCTAATGGAAAATGTTCAACACTAAAGTTGTGCGTCTCGTCGAAACGGTTGATTTTGATATAAAAATTATCTTAATCCGAGGTCGTATGCAACCTGTGAAGGCAAAATAAGGTCAGAAACTGAAGCTACAGAGTCATTTCAGACCGACCGAGTTGATTTGATCGGTGAGACCGAGTTGGCCCGAAAAATTACCAGAGAGTTGACAACGTTCACTTGGTGGGATCGAAGCAAACCAATCGGTGAGATCAAGTTAATCCGGTAAATTACAGAAGGATACAGAGAGTTGACATCGTTCACTCGGTGGGACCGAAGCAAACCACTCGGTGGCTCTGAGTTGATCCGGAAAATTGCCAAAGATTCCTGTTCGAGTTAGGTAAGTGATTACAGAAAGTCCAGCCACCTCATAAATAGATGAAAGGTGACGGCCGATTGAACAACACACAATCAAAAAACACATCTACTACTTTTTCATCTACGTTTTGTCCCTCCCCCGTTTTTTCTTCCTCGTTCTGGGCCATTCTTTGTGTTGCAGAGCTGCGAATCCCGAGGCTCTAGGGGCGGCTTGACCGACCTAGGGTAACCCATAGCCGCCGCACTCCCCGAGGAGGTCCCTCCCGGGAGTGTGGGGTTCCGGGTCCTCAAAAATTCTCTCCGGTTGTCTTGCGAATCGCGTTTCCGGTGAGACTCCTTCGACGTCGAGGGTACACGGTGATGTATTCGTGTGCGAACAACTGGCTCACAGTAATGCATCGCGCAGCATGCCAGATCTGGATGTCGTCCATAATGAGGTCGAGGACGCACTGGACGTCGGCGGTGGTTTGGTCAAAGATCCTACCTAAAAATGTGATGCATAAAAAAACCAAAAATTGTTTGTGAAACTAAAAGATACTACTTTGAAAGAAAGTACGGTGTTGATCCAATTTCATTTTTTTTTTTGCCATGAGCTCTTCGGATGTCATTTGAAAATTTGCACGCCAGCTCATCCGAGCATCTTGGACTTTTTATCTAGTTTTTTAAACAATTTTTTTTGAGTTGAAACAATTTTTTTAGACAAACATTTTTTTTTTGAGAAACAACAATATTTTTGTTATCTACTGGAATCGCCATAATCTACCCAGCCCATTTACATCGGGCCTCTAGTTAACGGGCTAGCTGCTTGAAACGACGCAGTGCTTGGATTCGCATTCGCTTCACAAACCCTCAGAAAAAAAGCAGTTCAAAAAAAAAAGGAAGAAAAAAAAACACAAACCCCAGAGCCAGAGCCAGATCCAGCGGAAACCCAACCCAAACCAAGCTCCGGCGCGGCCATGGATCCCCTGGCCGTGCTCCGGGACTACGCCGCCCGCGGCGACCTGGACAAGATCATCTTCAACGGCGACGACGTGCTCTTCGGCGACGACTACACCTTCCCGGCCAACGTCCCCACCGCCTTCACCTCCAAGCAGTCGGGCCGCCCCTACCCGCTCTCCGCCGCCGTCTTCCTCGCGCAGCACAACGACCTCAAGCACACCGACTTCCTCCAGGCCGCCCGCCTCCGCCGGATCCCGCCCGTTTCCCTCCCGGACCGCAAGACCTTCCTCGACTTCCTCCACTTCGGGGACAGCTCCCTCCCCTCCGCCGAGCCCCTCCTCCCCTCCTCCTTCGCGCAGGACGCCCACCCGCCCCCGCCGCCGCCGCCCCCGGAGGAGGAGGGGGAGGACCCCGACGCCGACGAGGCCTCCACCGCCCACGTCCGCGCCCTCGAGCGGCCCCTCAAGGACCGCAACGCCGTCCTCGACGCCCGCGGCCGCGACTTCCTCGCCATCTACCACGCCGCGCTGCGCCGCGAGGAGGACCGCCTGCGGAACAAGGACGCCGTGCCCTCCGCCACGGGCCGGCACGAGCCATCCGCCACAGCCGCCGCCGCCCTCGCGAACCCCAAGCTTGACAAGTCGCTCGGCGACGGCTTCGTGCCCATCATACTGGTGCCTAGCGCGTCACAGACGCTGATAACAATCTACAACGTGAAGGACTTCCTGGAGGACTTCGTGTTCGTGCCCAGCGACGAGAAGATGCGGGCCATGAAGGGGAGCCCCAAGCCCGAGTGCGTCACCCTGCAGAAGAAGCACGTCCGCGGGGCTGGCGGTCCGGTGGCATTCGAGGTCAGGGACAAGCCGGCCTCGCTCAAGGCCGACGACTGGGCGCGGGTCGTGGCCGTGTTTGTGCTCGGAAAGGAGTGGCAGTTCAAGGACTGGCCCTTCAAGGGTCATGTCGACATCTTCAACAAAGGTTTGCCATTCTAGTTTGTGCTTGCCTGTTTGTATATCTGCGATTTGTTGTGTTAGCATCTCTGAGCTGAGCTTCGTTAGTTTTTGCTCAACAACTGTAGAAATAATCACATCACATCAGTGATTCAAGATTTTCGTACTGAGGTTCATAGGGATCGCTGAATTGTCCCTCAACATTGCAGGATAGGGTTGTTCTGTACCGGGAGTACACTTTGACTACTTACTTTGTTAACCCAATTGGGTTAAAATGATGCTTGTTTTTTGGCATTGACATTGACTGTCGAGCAGGAAATCACTGCTGCTATGACTAACCAAATCATATCCGGCTGCCTGTGCCTTTTATCTCTGTTCCTAGCAAGGTCTCCCACTAACTTGGTCATAAATGGTATTTGTAATGCAACATGGACCATTAGATTGCTCTGTTTTTCTTTTCAGCACAGCAAGTCGATACCATCTGTGGCCTAACATTTTAAACTTTTCTCAGTTATTGGGTTCTTTGTACGCTTTGAAGATGATAGTGTGGATTCAGCAAAAGTGGTCAAGCAGTGGAATGTCAAAATCATATCTGTGAGTGGGAGGAATTTTTCGTGTTCTTTTGGTTAATCAATTTCTATTTTTCTCCCACTTACAGCTGCTTTATTGTGTTACTAACTTATGGTGCAGATAAGCAAGAATAAAAGGCATCAGGACAGACCAGCTGCTCTTGAGGTGTGGGATCGGCTGGATGAATTTGTGCGGGCACGCTCATAGGTGAACTCTCGTGTGTATCTAACCGTGTGATCTTTTAAGCTGTCCCTTCCATTTTGTACTTGATATGGACACCTCGAATTCCTGGTGAATTTAATAACCGGGTGTTTAAGATTGGTTATCATGTGTTTTCTTAAAGTTTAAGTGTCTTTGCAGTAACCTTAGTGATACATGTGTGTTTACTGAAGGTTCAGTTTTGTTCTTTGTGCTATGGACTTATCAAGCATTTGGTGTCCTAGAGTATAGTGTAGGGGTAGTCCTGCAGGCAATTAGGACAAGGCTTCACTTCAAATATGCATGATGATATCAGACTGTGCTATTCAAGTTAATTTTATAACAAGAGAAGCCATCATAGTGTGTAACTTCCTTTACTGTCATGTTTTAATAATTCACACTGGTAGTTTTAGTTGTTGGCTTCTTGCTATTTCTATATTAATTGTTAGAAGAATCCAGAAATGGTATCAAATGCTAGCATATCTTGACATTGTTATTTTGATCGATTTGGGATTCACATATTTCTATATATTGTTTAAATACAATGCTCGAGGATTTGCTAAGTGTAACCTTTTCAGTTCTACAATGCTCATAGTAGGTTTTGCCTTTATGCAAGTTAAACTGTTCCAACTTCTTACTAGAAGTGGGCCTGTAATGTCATCATTGAGCTTACAACAACAACAACAACAACAACAACAAAGCCTTTAGTCCCAAACAAGTTGGGGTAGGCTAGAGGTGAAACCCATAAGATCTCGCGACCAACTCATGGCTCTGGCACATGGATAGCAATCTTCCACGCACCCCTGTCCATAGCTAGTTCTTTGGTGACACAATGTCATCATTGAGCTTACTTGTACTAATTTTTATGGTCTGTCAGACATATCCCTGATAATGAGATAATGAGTCCGTGGTGGCAACTGGGCTAGGATATGTAGTTGCTCTAGACGATGATGACGCACTTTGCCGCACCGTTCATTTCGGTGATAGAATTATCTTAATTTACAAGATCTGGTCTATAATAGTCACAATGCATACATAGGTTAAATTTGCATGAACCGGTCCATATAGTTGATTTAAACATGTTTGCATATATATGTTTGCAAATCTTTAGCTCGCTGCTCCCAAGACAATTTCAGATAACAGTAATTGATTGGGCTGGAATGTAGCTTCACATGTTAAAACACTTTCGCAAGGAACATCCAAGTGTTGTTTCCTCCTTGCTCAGTGTGATATGCTGCCAGTATCCAAGTAGCGAAGAGCTTTATCGTTACTGGCATTTGGTCATGCCACTTATGCCCACAGCTTGTTTAATTCACTGATCTACTCTCAACAGTATACTCATCCAGAGTACACCCCAACCCCAACTCATATGCTTGATCTAAAGTATCCTAGCCATTCATGATCATCATACTGACAATAATGAAAAGCATGTTAACTCATTTGGGTATGACACACATTCTTCATACCAATTACTTCATCTAAAACACAATAATTTTCTTCTCAGGGGGGGCCTAAGTGAAGAAACTATACATGCGACTTGCAGCTACCTTGAGCAAATGAAATTGAATTTCTGCTTAAATGAAGGATGAAGGAATGAGAAAAAAAAAAGGTGAGAACTGAGAGGTGAACATGAGGATATAAGATGATCTCCAAGTTTCAACTTTAGATGTCTATTGCATGAATTCTCCATAAGCTATAGATCCGTCAAACCAAAAGTAGAGTTACCGAATCGATTGTTCAGTTTATACTGTTAACATATTTACTGCAATACCCATGCATCATCTGCAGCAGCTGAACGTATGTGAGCAGATAAGTTTTTACTGTGCATGATAGAACCAAAATCTGCATGAACTCACAGCCGACACAATCTCTCGAATACAGAAAGTTCACAGATTAACTGGCCATCTCCCTGACAGTACCTACAGAAAGTGCACACAGAACGACTAATTTAACTTCATTCTTTGCATCCCAAGAAGATAAGTCCCTGTTAAGGTTTGTATCTAGTTGTAACCCTCATAACCTAACACGTATAGAAACAAAAGCATACAAAATTAGGGGAAACCTAAGCAAACACCAGGGCAACTTGTTACCAAATCATAAATATAAGCAAGCTGAGAAAGCGAGAGTTGTGGTTGTGAGATCTGGGAGGGGATCTCAGGAGGAGATTGATGGAATTGAGAAACAGAGAAAGAATCTACCTTAATATCAATCTCATGCCTAGATTATTAAGGTCACCTTCCTTGCCGATGATCTCCTCTCCACCGTCAACAGTAACGCTGTCGCGCATGGCCTCCCATGCTGCAGCAATCAGGAGCAGGCGGAATCCTAAGCATCAT